>NC_142508.1:62560000-62711515 GCF_057876585.1 Rhinolophus sinicus | reverse complement strand
GCCCTGTTAACGGGCCATGCTGGATTCCCCCAGTCTTCGCGTGGTTTACGGTGGGAATCTTTTGGAGCTGCAGGAATTTTCTGCAACTTTCTCTTCAGGCGCTATCCGAGATTCGGACGGCTGGCTGAAGGTTTTGGTGGAATGAGCAGAGCTCTAGGAGCAAAAGGAGAGAGGGTGCCATTTCAGAACGGCCGCCGAAGCTCTTCAGGTCAACATGCATCTTTCATATGTTTGTGTGTTTGCACCAATACGTTTCTCCTGTCTCATCTTAGACACTTAGCACGGGGTCTTGATCTACATTGATCACATTTTATGACTTGAACTGGCAACCCCTCTGCCCCCAGGGATCAGATCTAACCAGGGTGTGCAGGAAGCCATTAAGGAAAAATATGTAACCACATTCGTTCCCAAACTCAATTGTTTGGTCTTAGCAGTGCTTGGATAAGAGACTTTCAAGCATAATTAATCCAAGTACTATTTAACGTGACCATGGTGATTCTTCACAGCAGCTATTGACCCAAAAGCAGCATTTGGAGCAGCCAGAGGAGAAAGACCATCTGGGCCGTTTCTGCTGAGTCTGTGAGGGTGTGATTATTACCCACCATCACTTGGTTCTTTGGGTGGCTTCTGGAAGGTTAAAGGAGTGCAAACTCTTGGATCCTTGCACTGGAAGAAGTAAATTTCCTTTGTTGTTTTGCCTAATTCCCAGGGACCCTCTTTGAAGTGGCCAATGGTAAATATGTCTCAATCTGTTTTTCTTGATGAAAAGTAACAGTGCACATAATTGGCTTCCTAATTACCATGTGGAATGGCGAAGGGGCGGGGAGAATGGGGCACATAATTAAGTTTTACTCCGCCCACAGCCCGCACACCCGCCCACTGCCCAATTGGGGTTAATGTTTGGAATTTGCAAGTTTTTAAAACCCACTGAAGCCCCCTTCCATCCGTCTTGAAGGCCTCCAAAGCCCTGGTGGCTGTTCTTGCTCTCTTAGGCCTCTAGGATTTGAAGACTACCAGTATGAAATCTGTTCTCACATCTTTTGTTTAGTAAAATGAAGGTCTTGAGGAAGAGGTTCTGTGCCGGAATCACCACATACAGTGTGCCGTCCAAATAGGAAGTTGGGGGGGATGCTTGGTAAACACAACGTGGAGGGTATTCTGGGGGCCTCTCTGCTGAGTCATACCGTCCTGAGGCACGGGAAGACCCTGTGCCGTGGTTCTGCCTTGTCGTGGTGACCCCCTCTTCAGGCCTTTGCCAATGGCTGGGCCTTACAGCTCCCACTTCTGCTTTATTTAGTGGTGCCTCTCACTCCCTGCTGCTTGAAAAGCTGTTTATGCCAACAAGCCAGGCAGGGAAGATCTGAAGAACTTGCTGTGCCGGCACTGGTGAGAGAGGGTGGGTGGTGTGTGTGTGTGTGTGTTGCCCCATTAATGAGCCTTCGAAGGGCAACCCTTGTTTGTTTTGTCACAGTGCCAATTCCGGAGCCTTGTGCCAGAGCTTGCTGAGCCCACTGTGTGGCTTTCTTCCTGCTGAGAGGAAAAGACACTCCTTTTGCAAAGAGTCATTTTGGAGATGCCCATTGAGGGAGAATTTCCTTCCCCAAGGCCACCTCTCACTTGGCCCATAATGGGTTTCCCCATCAGCCCATGAACAACAGGTGGTGGAGTTATTTGAGAGTAGGGGTTTCCTCCAGCCAGAAAAGTTGGGTGGGGTTTCTCAGGTGCTGCCAGAGGACCAGAAAAAAGCAGCTGTAAGGCTATTTGTTTGTTTTTACCTAGATCAGATCTGCATAGAAGAAAGCTTGAGGCTGTGGCTGCTCTACCTACATTCCTGAAACAGCAAGTGCAAACAAAAAAATCTGCCCAAGTTCAGTTTCTCTTGGGTATGGGCGGCCTTGAACTACGGCAGTTACTCATGCTATTATTCAAAGTAAATGTTCTGACTAAGAACTACGTAAAAGAATTCAGGGACCCTAGTAGACTCCTTCTGCCGTTAAACCAGTGAGTGTGGCTTTGAGAACACTTCCCATGAGGCGAAAACCCCAGAAGTTCACTTGTATATAGTCTATACCAGGCCCCTCCCCCACCAGCAGAACTGCATGTAGGGATTTGTGTGGCTTCCTGGATTTCTGTTTCGTCGACCAACTATTTAAGATGGCTAGAACAAGGGCTGCTTTTGTAGACTTCAGACCCTCCGTAATTTTGGAACAGGAAGTAATAAATCTAATGCTGTAAACCACAAAATACTGAAATACTCAGGTATCGTACCTGAGCCTTAAAAGTAGGATGATTGGGTCTTTGATGATTAATTAGATGGAATATTGGGTTCAGCACACTCCCACTAATGTTGTTTAAGACGTCTCCTACACTGTTGATCCCATTTTTTGGTCCATGCTGTATCCTCAGCACTGTGCTGGGAGATAAACAGAAATACAAGCTGATTTTTGCCCTCAAGTAGCTTACAGTCCAATTGTAGAGATACAATGGAGGTAAAACAAGGAGAGATTGTTTTAGTGACAAATAGTGTGGTGATGGTAACTGTAGGAGTGCAGAGAGGAGAGACGTTTTTGTGGGCTTGAGTGATAGCAGGAGCTTTTATTGCCTATGTGGAACTTGAGTTTGTGCTTCTTAAAGGCTGTCCAAGGTTTGGATACATGTTGAGGAAGAGAAAAGGCATCCAAAGAGCTTGGGGCTGCAGGAAGTGAGGCCAGAATGCACAAGAACATGGAGATGATGGGTAGGAGACCCTCTTGTTGGAGGGAAGTGAGACAGATGGTTGAGTTACAGTGTGTGGGGTAGAGGTTAGAGAGTTTTGAAACCAGTCTGAGTAGTGTGATTTTGAATGTTTTGGCATTTGGTTCTTGCATGGGAAAGGTACCCGAGGAATATGACATTGTGGAAAGCTAGACTGATCTTTCTGTGTTCTGGAATCAAAGATGGTACCAAGAGTTTCAGCTGGAGAGATCAGGGCAGTCAGTGAGGGGCAGTTCCTTTTGGACATGTTGAGCCATGCTGCGTGTTGAGTGATGGAAGGTTAGCGACTTACAGATATCTTGTGGTCTATGGAAAGTATGAGACACATATTCAAGTGATAAGTCAGGAATGGAAAATTTTGTTTTGGGAGTCGACTCATAATTTCAGTAATTGAAACCACAGAGGTAGTTAAGGTAGTTGATGTACAGAGATAAGGGCAGAGCGCCAAAGGAAGAAGTATGATGATAGTTAAATATTATAGGAGAACAGAGAGGAGAGGTTTCTGTGGGTTAAAGTAGTAGGACATTTTTTTCGAGTAAGTGGAAAAGCGCATCCACGGAGAGCGGTAGGAACGGGAAGAAGGGCAGACGGTATAATGTTCGGAGAAGTAAAAGGAGGACCCAAAAACTATATTAGAGAAGCAAAGGTGGGGAGAAGATGTCAGGACAGGGTGTGATGGTCGGCAATTTTCAATGCAGGGAAGACAGAAGATGATAAAAGTAGAAGAGGAAAAGCCATTGGCTGCCATGTGGACGGCATTGGTGACCATGGAGACGAAGGGTCTTCTGACCCACCCCAAGTAATGTCCAGCCCTTTCCTCCAGGAGCCCGATGGTGTATTCTGGGGTGGGCATCTGTGTGTATCTACACAAAACCCCACAGTTGGTTGTTCTGGGCATCAAAAGTTGAGAACGGTTGTTACAGTAAACAGAGAGAGGACGAGAGCGCCCCTGGCATTAGGAAGTTGTGTTGAGAAAGGGAAGCAGTGGCAGAGTCAGCTTGTTGAAAGGAGCTGAACTCCGAGGGTAGGACCGAGACCACTGTCTGAACCAGCAATGTGAGTGGGTCAGAATCTCCTCATCCAGGAGCTCATGGGTTAGTGGATTTAGTAGAGAGTTGAGCGAGAGGGATGACCAGTAAAATCCTATAAAGCTATCTTGTTAATCATCAAGGAAAGGACAACACACCCCTGCTGTAGAAATAACAGGGAATTCACAAAAGAAATATAAATTGCCAGTAAGTATCTGCAGATGGGTTCTTCCTAGCAGAAACATGTAAATTAAAATGAGATACTGTTTCTCACCTGCCAAATCGATAACATTTTTAAAAAACACACAAAATAATATCTACTGTTGATGAGGGTGCAGGAAAACTGATGCATGTGCCATTGCGATCGTGACTTGGAAGGATTTTCCTGGAAGACAGGTTGGTATATTCCAGAGGGCCTTAAATATCCCTAGTTTGAGCCAGCATTTTTTACTTCCAGAAATATGTCCTAAGGAAACAGAAATGGAATGTCAAGAATAAGAACCTAGGTTTTAGAGTACCAAGGAAAGCGCATCTGGTTGGAAAGGCTGACTTAGCTAGTGTGTGACTTGTGAAGGTACTTTAACCCTCTAAGACTCAATTTCCTCATCTGTAAAATGGACTGTTTTAAGGATCAAATGAAAGAGTGTATAATTTAAAAGTGCTTAGAACCACGCCTGGCCTAAGTGGGTAGTAATGGAGCTGTTACTTATTTTTGTGAGTTATTTTGTTATTACAGATACATGAGTACACAAAGATTTATGAAAGCACCAAGGGATGAATGCAGCTTTAATAGCAAAATAGTAGGAATTGCCTAAATGTCTAGTAATAGAATTTAGTGAAATGATGCTGTGTCCATAGAATGCAGTATCTGTGCAGCCATTAATTCTAACTTATGAAGAATAGCTAATGTCATGGGAAAACTTTCATGCTAAATTAAGTTAAAAGGGCAGTACACGGAAGGAGCAGTGGGATCCGAGTTTGGTAAAGAAAATCAGTAACTATAAATGTGCAGAGGGAAAAACCTCCTGCCAGTGGCTCTCTGGCTGGAGGAATTATAGGTGATTTTTATTTTAGCTATGGAGTCTTTCTGCACATATCCAAAAAAATTTTTTTTTAAATAATGAGCTCATACTACTTTAATTAGGAGAAATTATTTAAAATAAATTTAACATCATGAGATGCCAGATTGTAACTGTAATGGGCCAGATGGCACCTTTTTACATCATCTCCTAGCTTTTGCTCAATAGCACGAATGGAGAGATGAGAAATGAGAGGGATTTTGAGGAAACTAGAGGCGATGAGAAGTTTTAGGTGCTGGCAAAGAAAGCGTTGAAGTTGTTGGTAACAGTCAGTGTGGGAAGGTATCCAGTTTAGCAGGCAGAGGTCCAAGGGATGAATGCAGATGGGTAGTTAAAGTTACTATGTTTGGTGAAAGGAGGTGCTGCTTCAAATCTGGGAGGGGGGTCAGTGCTTTATGGTGATTAAATCCAGGTCAGAGGAGAACCATCTAGTCCAGTGATGGACAAAAGATGCGGGTCTTCTGTCTTCAGGATATGGCGAAAGGCCTCAGGGTAGATGCTTAAATAAGTACCTAAGTGCTGGTATTCAGCTATTCGAATAGCTGGTTCAATTGCCCCAGATGCTTTTTTAGAACAAGGTAGAGTATAAGTAATAGCTGGGTAGTTTCACTTTTTGTTACTGTTGCCATGGCTTTGGTTGTTGTTGAACGGTGGACCTATCTACATAGATAGTAAAAAAAAAAAAAAAAAAAAAATTCTATTCCCGTAAATACCAGCTCATGTCTTCCAATACCCACAGACCGGGTTCCTAAACCTGGCTCTGCTTCTGATCTCACGACTCCCTCCTCTTCCCCTCCATGATTCCGCTGTAACCAGAGTATCGCGGTGCTTGTGGATTCCCTGCAGAATGGACTGAGCTAGTGCTTTTCGCTTCCAGGCTGATTTATGTTCGCTCTGGAAAGAGCACAGATGCACTTATTAGCCAACACGAAGCCCAGGGCCTGGACGATTCTCTGGGCCTTCCGGGCAATGGACCTCCTGCAACACAAGGGACCTGTTCAAGCACATGTGTGTTCTCTGACCTTGCCATAGTTACAGAATAATTCTTAAGGCTACTAGGATATTGCTACCAAGCGGATGGAATCTCACCTACTTATGGTTTAACACTTACTGACTTGTATTCAGCAGCAGTACACAAATACAGTTATTGTACAGAGCACAGAATAGAATTGGATGTGATTCTTCAGTAGATTCCAAGCTACACAGATGAGGATGTTATTTCTTTGCTCCTTGAATGAGGTTCCCACTTATGTCAGAATTTTTTATTTTTCATTTTTGAGGAGATGTGCATGGTTTATTCATGGTTGTGGATTTCTTTTCTCTCTAATATGTTTTAGTCCATATTCAGCGACGCTCACCTTCTGTAGGTTGCTGGGGTTCTTCTTGTCTGCGTTGGCTGCCTTTGTCCTTACATTCAGAACTGCTTTTACCAAGTTAGGGAAATCTGTCCTGAGTCAGGATCATGGACGTCTTGGGTAAATGTCTTTCTGCGTTGTGTTGAAATTCTGCACAAGTTAGAATGGCCATTTGTCTGCTCCTACTGCAGAGATCTATCTAGCACCTCATGGCTGGAAGGAGGCAGGCCAGTTTTCTGTTCTTGTCTGTGTGTAACCTCCCTGTCCAGCCTTGCAGCCTCCCTCCTTTCATGAAGCTGTGCCAGCAATGAATTTCACGTGAAGAGAAGGATATGGGAAGCAAGGTAGGTTGGCTGTTCATATGTATTTTTGGAGGTTCAATATGTAGAGCTCTTAACACTGGACAATTTTTTTTCTTTTGATATAATTTCAGATATATGGGAAAGTTAAAATGTGAGAACAAAGAATTCATATATACCCTTCGTCCAGACCCCCTCCCATGTTGACGTTATTTCGTCTTCTTTCTGTGTGTCTATGTATATGTGTGTCACACACTTACCCCGTTTTTTTCCTAAGCCACTGGAAAATTGAGACATCATGCCCCTTCACCTCTAAATAGATTTCAGTACGTATTTCTTAGAAACAAAACATTCTCTTATATAACTGCACTGCAGTTATCAAAATTAGGACATTAACATTCATATACCACTATTATCTGATCTACGGACCTTATTCAGATTTTGCCAGTTGTCCCAGTTATGCCCTTTTATAGGAAAAGAAAATCCCCGATGGTGTCGCGTCTCTGCAGTCTCTTCTAATCTGAAACAGTTCTTCAGTCTGTCTTTCTGTTTCACTTCTGAAGAGCATAGGACATTTTGTAGGCTGTCCTCAATTTGGATTTGTCTGATGTTCCCTTGTGATTAGATTTAGATTTTGCATTTTTGGCAGGAATGTCAGGGAAGGGATGTTGTGTTCTTCTCAGTGTATCCTCTCAGGAGACACATGATGTCGATTTGTCTCGTTCCTGGTGATGTTAACTTTGATCATGTGGTTAAGGTGGTGTCTGCCAGGTTTCTCCACTGTAAAGTTATTGTTTTTCTTTCTGTAATTAAAAAGTATCTTGTGGGGAGATACTTTGAGACTATGTAACTATCCTGTTACCACTCAAACTTTCATCCACCAGTTTTGGTATCCATTGATTCTTACCTGAATGGGTTATTATTATGATGGTTACCAAATGGTGATTTCCTAACTCCATGATTCCCTCTGCATTTGTTAGTTGGCTTTCTACCCGAAAAAAGAACTTTTCCTTCTCTCACATTTATCTTTTTAATTTATAAAAGTACACAATTATGGATTCTTAGTTTATTCATTGGGTTGTCATCCTTTACTCTCATTTTATTTTCTTGTTCGCATTTTCCCAGATTTAGGCAGTGGGAGCCCCTTCAAGCTGTTCCTGTCTCCTTTTGACACACTCTCATCATTCTTCAAGCACTTCTGTGTGTTCTGGCTCAGGAAGATGCCCCAGGCTCATCTTACACTCTACCCGCCCCAGCCCAAGAATTGTCCATTTCTCCAAGGAGCCCTGGTTCCATCTAGTTCACCAGAGATTTCTTCAACTATGAGAAACAGAAATAGAACATGTTTAGGAACCGTCTCTTTTCCTTTCCAAGTGTTGTTTCTCCCAATACCTTAATTTCCCCGTAGTTTTCCTAAGTACCTATTACATCTTGGATGTGGAGCATACAGAGATGAGTGAGATATGGAACCTGCTCTCAAGCTGCTCACAGCCTAGTGGCAGAGATAGACCAGTCAACAGATAATTTCAGCAGTGCGATAACCCCAGAATTACAGTGTGCCGCCATGTGCAAAAGCACTATGGGATCACAGAGGAGGAGGTTAAAGCTGATTGAGTAACCGGATTGATAACCCAGGAATGAAAAGAATCTTCACCTTTCAGAGGACCTGAGAGGCTGCCTGATGGAACCTCCTGGCCACAGCAAAATCCCCTTTTCCATTCATGAAACCAGGGAGTGCAGTACTTCAGAGTCAGCATTCCATTTGGGAACTTTGATCATCTTGAGAAAGATTTTCACTTGTATTGAACTGAATTTGAATTGCTTATAAATTCCCCTCATTACTCCTAGTGAAGCCCTGAAGCTAGGTAGAAGACAGGTAACCGATCGCCATTGTATGTGGCAGGCAGGCCTTCACGTGGTTGAGGCTAGTTGTCTTACCCAGTGCTGAGGCGTCTCTTTCCTTGCACTCCTGAGCTGTTCCTGGTCAGCCATTCCGACCATGCTCAGGTTTGTTTGTCAGTACCCTTCTGACGAGAGTCCCTTGAGTGGATCTTAACGTTCTTCATGCAGAGAAAATGATGGGGCTGTGAGCCAGCCGGGTTTCGACAGGAATAGTGCACTGCTGTCGCCAGAGGTCACATGTACGTCTTTGGCTGCTATGTCAGCTTTGGGCTTCCACTGAGTTTGTAGTAAAGTAACACTGCTAGGGATTTTTTGCATGAACTCTTGAATCTGAGTGAGGCTGTTTTTTCAGTTTATTTTATGTGAATGTTCTTACTGAACCTACAGATAATTGTGAATTTTACAGGACCATCCTTATTTTTGTTTTATTTTTTATTTTTTGGTTCTCCCCAACAGCTATTTACTCTGTTCTAAAATTATGAGGCGCTTGTGATATATAATCTACAACATATCCTTTTAAATCTAATACCATTACTTTATCCAAAATGATGTACACACACATCACTCTTGCCCCTTCTCTTGTTCTATATTATTTCTGAGTGCTTTTCACCATTGAATGTTATATTTTTGTTTGTTGGTGGTCTCTCCTCCACAAGAATGTAAGTTGAGACATGTTTATCATCGATGCCCTAGCATCTGACACAAAGTAGGTGTGGAATAAATATTGAGTGAATGAATGAATGAATGAATGAATGAATGAATGAATACTTTTTTTGATTTATAGTTCCTGGAATCTACTTTTTTTCCCCTTAAAAAATTGAGACAATGGGCTTACCACACAGTTCTTTGCAACAGCTTCTCCTTCTATCCCCTTTCCTGTGTGAAGATATCCAAGTAAAGCAGTCCATTGAACTCCGCCCCTCACCACAACCAAGCACAAAAAGGGTGTTGTACGAATTGGCAATGTTTTACATGGCAATCCCATGATCCCAGGATCTTAGAGCAGTCCCTCGGTACATAAAGATTGAATGTGAATGTCAGATGTAGGGACGTTCAGGAGTTCTCTTTGAGAAACAGGCATTAAAGAAAAACCGTAGTAGAGTGGCTAAGAATATGGACTCCACACAGCCAGGATATGGTTTTGTTATTTAAGCTGCATCACTTGGGCAACCTCAGTTTTCCCATCTTTAAAATGGAAAAATAGCATTCATCTCACAGTGTGGTAATGAGCCTCAAAGTGGTGCCACACCTGCAGACCTTAACATGATGCCTAATTCAAGAGATGATGGCTTCTCTTATGGTGGTTTTAATTTTAAAAAGCTCTGGGAAATACAAGCACTAAGGAGGAAATGAAGTTACCCATAACCTCATCCCCTAGCAATTATCATCATAAAATTTTTGATATAAATCTCATGTATTTCCATATGCAAACCTATATATATGCTTTGTTCACTTAGTATCCCCTGTGATCATTTTCCCACGCCTGTAAATAGTTTCTTTAAAAAATATTTTATAACATCCTATGGAACTCAATGCACTGTTATTCATTTAGAGAGTCCCTTGTTTCGCCAGATTATTTCCATCTTTTTTTTTTTTCATTACACATGTTGTGATGAATAATCCTATGTCTCTGTGGATATTTTGGGTTGTTTCCTAGCATGGAGGAATTGCCGAGTCCCAGGGCATGTGTGTTTTTGAGGCTTTTGGTCCCTATTGCCAAGTCGCTGCAGGAAAAAGGTGCCAATTGACAGCCCCTCCAGCAGAGGAGGGAGTACCTGGGAAATGGCCTTGCTTGCCTGATGGTTTTACTCTCTCTGGTGAGGCTTCATGGGTTATTCACAGAGGCAACAGTTTCTCACTGTCTCGGTTCTCTCTTTGTTTTTCTTTTCTACCCCTTTGTTTCCTTTCTTGGTTTTCTGCCAAATAGCCTCTTGTGAAAGGACCGCCTAATTAACCCTGTGCTAATTAACAATTTAAAATTACACAGTGCGACTGTTCATGTTTAATTCTCTGGGAGCTAGAGCAATAGCGGGAGGCCCCACCCCTTTCTAATAACTGCACCGCCCCCCACCCCAGCTTCCCTGTAACTGTTGCATTGAACCCAGTCTTGTCTCCTTAAAGGAATGTGATAAAACTGTCACATCACATCTTCTCAGTTGAAAGAGGGAGATGGATGACTTTGTTAATGGGGGCCCCCAGGGTAATGTGGTGGAGTTTTATCATTTTAAACAAACTTTGAAAAATAAAGACTGATATTTGCAAAGATGCAGGGAGCTTTCCAGGTAGGTTCCAAGGGAACTAATTTGTAAGAGGAGCAAGGGTCGGGGATTCTTGATGAAGATGTTGAAACTTTTCTGAACAAGATCACTTCTCAAATGGCCGAGTTAAGAGCCAAGCAGAGAGAGAGAGAGAGAGAGAGAGAGAGAGAGAACAAACACTGGATCACTCCTGTATCTTCCCTTTAATTCTTACTATGTTTCCCCGAAAGTAAGACCTAGCCGGACCATCAGCTCTAATGTGTCTTTTGGAGCAAAAATTAATATAAAACTCATTCTTATTTTAATATAGTATAAGACCTGGTCTTATATAACATAAGACCGGGTATAACATAATATAATATAATATAATATAATATAATATAATATAATATAATATAATATAATATAATATAATATAATATAATACCGGGTCTTATATTATATAAGACCCGGTCTTATATTAATTTTTGCTCCAAAAGATGCATTAGAGCTGATGGTCCAGCTAGGTCTTATTTTCGGGGAAACACGGTATTGGAGAGATGTGCTCTTTTGAAATCTAACTGAATTCTTAAAACCACACAAAAAACCCCATGTTGAGTACAGTATGGCTGGGCATGAGTAGAATGCATCTATATTTAAAGGGAATGTTGGGGTATAAGTAGCTGGAGAGAATCAGGCTGCAAGAAGGGTTGAGGGTTTGTGATGTGTGAGCTGGCCCTGGCATGGGTGAAGGCTGAGGAAGGAGGCCCAGATCCGGGGGTGCGGTGGGGGGCTCTGAACAGAGGCTGCTGGCAGGGCTGCCTGTGAGAGTGTGGGGACCCGCTGGGTTCCCAGGCTGCCCTCTGTAACTGAAGATCATTGATTTTACGGGAAACCGTGTTTACAGACAGAGTGCTGATCGACCTGCTGAGTTGACTTCTGCCTCCTTAAGTAAGAACTACCTTTTTCTTATTGACTGGCTGATAAACAGAGCGAGAGGGATGGCTAGCCGGGTGGGAGAGTGGTGGATGGCCTGAGGTCCTTGAGCTGAAGGATCGGGCCGTTTTAAGCGATTTCTTCATCCCTGTGTTCTGGTCCTTCCTTGACTACCCCTGTCCCTGCGCCTTCCAGGGACTGGTAGGAGAGCCCAAGACTGACCCTGCCTGGTCACCTAGCAGTGCAGGCACAAAGCATGGACGAGTTGGCCGTCTGGTGAAGATGTGGTGAAACAGACAGTGTCTCAGGCTTTAATAATGCGCATTCACTGAGGACCATGTTAAAATGCAGATTCTGATCTTGGGCAGCACTGAGAGTCTGCATTTCTCAAGTCTTCCTGGTCCCTGATTCACACTTTGCTTAGCAAGGCTGTAAAAGGTTCTCCTTGTCATGGCCAGCATGTGTTGAAAGGAAGCCCAGAGCAGGCAGCATAGATCCGGAAGTGGGATCCTTTCCCGCCAATGTCTTAATGGGCTGTCCCTCCCTGTGAATTGGTCTCCCACATGTCCCCTCACATGGGGCTCATGTCACCACCTGTGGGGTCACCTGTCTTTCAGAGGCGGCCACGGTGTCATTTTTTTCTTGACACCATTTGTTTGGGCAAAAGTTAGACAAGTTTTTAGAAGTCCCAACTCCTTAAGTGTGTGATGTGTGGAAGAAGAGAACAGCAAGAAAAGCCCACCAATTAATTGGTAAACGCTTGCAGGTTTCTCTGGCTCAGCCCCGGCTGGAGAGGAGATTGGCTTTGCTGTCGATACACAAGTCCCTGGTGAAGCATCAAAGCTGTTCTCCTTTATCAATCGTGGCCTCCCCTTCCCGCATGTTCCTGTAACTTACCAAGCATTTATGACATTGATTTTACAATCGGGCTGTTAACCCTCCCGCCCCTTCAGGCCTGCCAACCTTGTTGGCCCAAGTTGTCAATCAGATGTCGTTCAGCCAATCGGACACGTTCTTAAGAGCTACCCCGGATTCTCACCTGCATGCCAGCTAAGCTATACGAGGAAGTCCCATTGCATTTGTTGTTTGGTTTGGTTTAGTGTAGTCATCTTTGTTTAAAATCAATATGTCTTTTCTCAGGCACACAGAACTTTGTTGTAATAGAGTTTGAGGTTATAAATTGAGAGGTGGAGAGAGGGAGAGGGAGGAAGAGAGAGAGAGGAGAGAGAGAGAGAGAGAGAGAGAGAGAGAGAGAGAGAGAGAGAGAGAGTTTTAAACAAAACATAACATATTCTTCCAAAAAGTTATTCCTCCTAAGACTTCTGGTAAACCTGCCTTCCCCATCTTTTCCCGAGGGGGAGCTGTTGGCTCACTGTGCAGTCAAGAATCAAGAAATGAAGAGAGAATGGGAAGATGGGGGTTGGGCAAGGGGAGGGAGACCAAACCCAGCCAAAACCTCCATCCGCTGTGTATGAATGAGATGGTGGGTGGAGAAGCAGCCAAGTGTTCTCCAGGAAGGAGGTGCTGGGGGGAGGGTGGCCTGGGATTTGCTGGCAAGGATCAGGGCCGTGCGAGGCGTGTGAAGCTCTGAGTTGCCTGCAGGAGCAGTGCCTGGATAGAAGAAATACCCTTGTGATGTTGTTGTCACAGGAGCAGAGCAGCGGCGGGTGATCTGATGGCTCCCTCTCCAGGGACTCGAGGTCTCAGAGGGCAAATTCAGCTCAGTGGCACTTTGGAGTCGGAAACGGAAAAGCCCCAGGGCTGAAGGACAGCTGTTTGGGGAGCGACTAATAACTAAGAGGCAGGTGTGGAACAGGGGCTGGCCGAGCCCAGCTGCTGTCTCAGCTT
The DNA here is from genome assembly GCF_057876585.1 of Rhinolophus sinicus. Lineage (NCBI taxonomy): Eukaryota > Metazoa > Chordata > Mammalia > Chiroptera > Rhinolophidae > Rhinolophus > Rhinolophus sinicus. The sequence continues at coordinate 62,698,077 of NC_142508.1, read as the reverse complement.
GCTGCTAAGATCCTGACAGCAAAAAGCCCCCAGCCTGTGGTGACCAGGCTCCCTCCAGACAGGGCAATCTCGACGCTGCAGGAGGGGGAGTCAGCTCACAGAGTCTGGGAGGTTCCTCCTAGAAATATCAAGCTCATGTTTTGCACCTACATGTTTTGAGTCTGAAGCCAGGCTGAGTCACAAGCACGGGTGTTCTACCAGGTGTGGGGAGCAGATGGGAATTCGGAGATCTGTCTTCTCTGTGTCACAGTGTCGGGGTGACATGGGGCCAGTTTTAAGATTTTTGCCCCTCAATTTTACGCCTTGTAAAATGGGATGATGATTCCCAGACTCAGAGAGGATGAAGGCAGCCGTGGGCCCTCAAGGGGACTTTGTGCCATGTATCTAGGCGTGCACACTTGTCCTCTGAGCGCTGCAGCCCTCAAATGCTTTTCTTTGAACTTCTCAAACCAGAAACATGGTCGATAAAAGCAACAACAGCAACTTCGCCTCTAAATAAGTCTATCCTCGCACAGATTTACCATCCTTTTTCTGGAGGTATAAAATCTTTCTCCTCTCGTCCGTCCCTCCATGGTGTTCCCCTGGCCCAAAGACAGCCTGGGCAGCCAGGGGGCACTCTGTGTTGGCCGTACGCATGCGGTGGGCCTGCCCGTCTGTATCCTAGGCGGGGTCTGGCAAGATGATGCGGTCATCCTTAGCTGTGGCTGTCGCCCAGCCCTGATGCTCACTAACGCTGTGCTTGCAAAGAACGGAAATTCAAACTGGTCTCTAGGGGTAGAGCAGCCGACAAGCTGAAGACAAAGAGGGATTCTCCTGATGTCCCTTCCCCATGCCCCTTGCTCCTGACATGGACCCCGGCCGTAACACCTGGGATGCCATCTACCCTCTGCGAGTTGGATGGCATGGGGCGATCGCTGGGGTCCCCGCTGCCCCTGCGGTCTCTGTTGTGGGTGTGGACAGAACCTGTTAGAGTGCTCTGTGTGGGACCTTAGCCTCGGCCCTCCTAACCTCTTTCCTTTCTCTCTCTCTTCCCCCTCTCTCCCTCTTCTCCCCTTTGCCTCCACTCTTCAGGTCCGATCCGTACTGGGTGCAATGAAAGCTCCACGCAGGCCTTACCATGGAAGGCTGTGACTCGCCTGTCGTCTCGGGGAAGGACAATGGGTGCAGTATCCCTCAGCACCAGCAATGGACTGAACTCAACAGCACCCACCTCCCCGACAAACCCAGTGGCATGGAGCAGTCCACAAGTGAGAACCACGGGCCCCTGGACAGCCTGAGGGCCCCGTTCAATGAGCGCCTCACGGAGAGCACCGCCTCGGCCGGCCCCACCGCCGAGCCCGCTGGCAAGGAGGTCAGCTGCAATGAATGCTCGGCCTCCTTCGCCAGCTTACAGACCTATATGGAGCACCACTGCCCCAGCGCGCGCCCCCCGCTGCCCCTGAGAGAGGACAGCGGGAGCGACACCAGTGAGGAGGGGGACGAGGAGAGTGATGTGGAGAACCTGGCTGGGGAGATAGTCTACCAGCCAGACGGCTCGGCGTACATTGTCGAGAGCCTGAGCCAGCTGACCCAAAGCGGGGGCGCCTGTGGCAGTGGCAGTGGGCCTCTCCCTTCGCTCTTTCTGAACTCTCTCCCCGGTGTGGGGGGCAAACAAGGGGACCCTTCTTGTGCTGCACCAGTCTACCCACAGATCATCAACACTTTCCACATAGCCTCATCCTTCGGGAAATGGTTTGAGGGCCCAGACCAGGCTTTCCCGAATACCTCAGCCCTGACGGGGCTCAGCCCTGTCCTGCACAGCTTCCGCGTTTTTGACGTGCGACACAAAAGCAACAAGGATTACCTGAACAGCGACGGCTCTGCCAAAAGCTCCTGCGTATCCAAAGATGTTCCCAACAATGTGGACCTGTCCAAATTCGATGGCTTTGTGCTCTACGGCAAGAGGAAGCCCATCCTGATGTGTTTCTTGTGCAAACTGTCCTTCGGGTACGTCCGTTCCTTCGTGACCCACGCGGTACACGACCATCGAATGACCCTGAGTGAGGACGAGCGGAAAATTCTTAGCAATAAGAACATCTCCGCTATCATCCAAGGGATTGGCAAAGACAAGGAACCCCTTGTAAGTTTTCTGGAACCAAAAAACAAAAACTTTCAACACTCTTTAGTTTCCACAGCTAACCTCATAGGCCCCGGACACAGTTTTTATGGTAAATTTAGTGGCATTCGAATGGAAGGGGAAGAGGCTCTCCCAGCTGGCTCTGCCGCTGGCCCCGAGCAGCCCCAGGCTGGTATCTTGACCCCCAGCACCCTCTTGAACCTTGGCGGGCTCACCAGCTCAGTCCTGAAGACCCCCATTACCTCAGTCCCCCTGGGGCCTCTGGCCTCCAGTCCTACCAAATCCTCAGAGGGCAAGGACTCTGGGGCAGCAGAAGGAGAGAAGCAAGAAGTGGGTGATCCGGATTGCTTCTCCGAGAAAGCAGAGCCAGCCGAGGAGGAGGCAGAGGAGGAAGAGGAGGAAGAAGAGGCCGAGGAGGAAGAAGAGGAGGAAGAGGAGGAGGAAGAGGAGGAAGAAGACGAGGGTTGCAAAGGACTCTTTCCAAGTGAGTTGGATGACGAACTGGAGGACAGGCCCCACGAGGAGCCTGGGGCCGCGGCAGGTAGCAGCAGCAAAAAGGACCTTGCTCTCTCAAACCAAAGCATTTCTAACTCCCCCTTAATGCCTAATGTGCTCCAGACCCTGTCGAGGAGCGCAGCTTCTACTAGTTCTAATTCTGCTTCTTCCTTTGTTGTCTTTGATGGTGCGAACAGGAGGAATCGTTTAAGCTTTAACAGTGAGGGCGTCAGGGCCAGTGTGGCAGAGGGCGGCAGGAGGCTGGACTTTGCTGACGAAAGTGCCAATAAAGACAATGCCACAGCACCAGAACCAAATGAAAGCACAGAGGGCGACGATGGGGGCTTTGTCCCCCATCACCAGCACGCTGGCTCCCTCTGCGAGCTTGGGGTTGGGGAGTGCCCCTCGGGGAGCGGTGTGGAATGCCCCAAATGTGACACGGTCCTGGGCTCCTCCCGCTCGCTGGGTGGCCACATGACCATGATGCATTCTCGTAACTCGTGTAAGACACTCAAGTGCCCCAAGTGCAACTGGCACTATAAGTACCAGCAGACACTGGAGGCGCACATGAAGGAGAAGCATCCTGAGCCGGGGGGCTCCTGTGTCTATTGCAAAAGCGGGCAGCCCCACCCTCGGCTGGCGCGAGGCGAGAGCTACACGTGTGGTTACAAGCCTTTCCGCTGTGAGGTGTGTAACTACTCCACAACTACCAAAGGCAACCTCAGTATTCATATGCAGTCCGACAAGCATCTCAACAACATGCAGAACCTGCAGAACGGAGGCGGGGAGCAGGTCTTCAGCCACAGCGCTGGGGCCGCGGCGGCTGCAGCTGTGGCCGCGGCCGCCGCGGCCAATATCAGCAGCTCCTGCGGGGCCCCCTCACCCACAAAACCAAAAACCAAACCCACCTGGCGGTGCGAGGTGTGCGATTATGAGACCAACGTGGCGAGAAACCTCCGTATCCACATGACCAGCGAGAAGCACATGCATAACATGATGCTGCTGCAGCAGAACATGACCCAGATTCAGCACAACCGCCACCTGGGCCTCGGCGGCCTGCCCTCGCCCGCCGAGGCCGAGCTTTACCAATACTACCTGGCCCAGAACATGAACCTGCCCAACCTGAAGATGGACAATGCTGCCTCGGACGCCCAGTTCATGATGAGTGGATTCCAGCTGGATCCCTCGGCGCCCATGGCCGCCATGACGCCTGCTCTAGGTGAGGCTGACTCCATGTTTGTTTGTTCTATGATGTGACTTAAACTGGGGAAAATTGAAAATAGGCTGAGGTCCTATGGATTCGGTTGCTATTTTTTTTTGTTTTTCCCCCTTGAGTCGTTTTGTGTTAACTTGAGTGTCTGACAATCAAATATGTTTCTCAAGAATCCCTTGAACTCTGTGTGTGTCTATGGAAGATTGTATGCATTCAACAGAGATGTGATTAGACCCCAGCTCCTTAGGCCAGGATTAAAATTTAAGTGCTTCCTCTAGTTTTTGGCTTCTGGTCAACCTTCCGTCCTATTCCCATTCTCTCTTTCTCTGTCTCTTTCTCCATTTGAAAAATCGCCACAATTATCTGAAACTTTTGGATTCCATTAAATATTTATTGAAACTTACAGGAAACTGTAGCTGGAGTTTTAAATAGGAACAATCATCTCCATAAGAGGAACTGGAAACTGTAGCGTGCTTTTTTCAGGTAACCAAAGGCTGGTTCTGTGCTGAGCTGGGAACCACCCAGATAGGTTTCTCAAAGTTCTGTGTATTTACGAGGATCTCAGTGAAAGAGATGTGTTCTTTTCCTTTCTTGTTTTGCATGAGCCGTCGGTGATTTGTATAGTTGGGAATTAAATTGCCCTGGGGCACCATAAGGACTGGTGTGATAGATGGAAATGAATAAATTCTAAAATTGTACATCAAAGAAAGCTAAGTTTTAATATCAGTTAGATCCTGCTTAATGGAGCCTTTGTTGCCATGAAAAACGACCCATATTTAGAGAAGGTGAGCTGGCTGTGTCCAGACACCAAGTCTTACCGATTGGCTTCATAGATACAGAATGGGACCAAAAGGATAGGATTTGGATGCCGAAAACCATGAGTCTTTGCATAAAAGAATCATGACCACTTTGAGGGGAGAGCTTCTATAGGTAGAAAATGTACAAATCCGTTTCGTTAGCACCAGCATGATGGTTGGGCCACTCCTGCCCCCACCCTGTGCTTTGGACAGACGTGGCTTGGTCTCCATTCCCTGATCCTGCTAACCTCTTGGGACCAGTGGTGATGGCCTGAATTCAGCAGTATCCCCTTACTGGCATGGGATAAGTTGTTCTCGGCAACAAAGTGTGAGCAAGTACTTTTATTCTGGCATGATTTTAGGTCAATGCCAGGGAGATAAACCTCACCAGTTGACATGCCTTTATTTGTGTGGGGTTTTAGTGTTAATTGCTGCTGATGAGTTACATTTCATAACAATTTAATTTGTTTTTCTTGCTATACATTTAAACTTGAATTGTTGCTACTTTAATCTTGTTTTCTGTTTTGGAACACTGACCTGTTGGTCCTTTATGACCAAGTGATTGGAAGATGTCTTACGGACTGGTGAATCATGGGTGCGGAGGATCAATTGTCTTATTTGTCCCCAGAGTGAACCCAGAGGGGATGCACACCACACCAAGGAATGGCATCAGTACTCTGTGTTTTTCTTCCTTTTTTGAACCTTTGGGAATTGGGGTTTTCTGGTCGGGAGATTTAAACTCTTGAGGAGGGAGATCTTAGAGTAAATCAAATATAATGTAGGTGGAATGAAGACACAGAAAATGGATGGGTTCATGCTGGGTCAAAGTGAGATCTTTTTAATTATCTTGAAAACCAGTAATTCTGACTTAGGCTCGAATGGAGAGTTAGAGAGATAGTTTGCTTTTACACCACGTGTCTGTGAATCCTTGGGGCATCATGCATTATGGCTATCTGTGGATGCAAAAGAAAGAGCAGAATGAATCCCTATGCTCTGGACATGCACCAAAGGTCTGCACTTTCTTTCTTAACGAAACAGAGCTCTTCTTTCTAAGGACCTAATCAGGAAGGGCCCTTGAATTTCCAGTGTCAGCTGAGGCATGTCTGTGGAAACCTTCTGTGTCTGCCTTAGGCCACGAGAGCTGTTGTTGAGATGGCAGGAGAGCCACAAATGCTTTATGCTAAAGCCTGACTGGGCATGGGTATGATAGGACATGTTCAAAGGACGTTAACTTGTACGACCTCAGTAGAAGTTGCATGGCCTCAGTAGAAGCGACATATGTAAATGAGAGGAGCCAGACCTTTCAGTTCGCTCTGCAGTTCTACTGGTATTTCTTAAGGCCATTTGTGATAAAGCTATAGGTTATTAGAGATTACTGGGCTCTGTAGGGGCAAGAGTGTGTGTGTGTGTGTGTGTGTGTGTGTGTGTGTGTGTCTGTGTGTGTGTGTGTGTGTGTGTGTGTGTAATGTACTCCTGCTTACAAAGTTATTCTCATACTACCTTTGACAGAACCTTCTCTTTTGTGATACCAAACAGGCTGATTCTGGGAGGTTTCCTGCTAGAGGCCTTTAAGGAAAGGGTCAGCACCCTTGGTCTAGTCTGGTTGGATGTGTCACCATTTGTAGATAACATAGACTGGAGGCCATCTGAATATCTTTCTGATCATCCCTTTGCACTCTAAAGTTTAGCACAGCACTGAGAAACGGATAGCTTGTGGGGGCCTCCTCGTGTTTCCCCCATAGCCAGCTGGCCACAGGACACCTACATGAGGTTTAATGGGTCCTTTGCGCTGCCTTTGAGCCTGGAAGATATCTTTTCATCCCTGTGCCTCTCTGACGATGTGCTAATGGGCAGGCACATGTGCCAGGGTGTACATTTCCAGTGTTAAAGTCAGGTGCATGTGGAAAGATGGGGGCCCACTGCTTTCCAAGACTATCTATCCAGCCTGGCTCGAAAGTAAATGCCTGCTAAGTTCTCACTTACGGGGGCTATCCTCCAAATCCTTGTGAATTAGGGGAGGTTCCACTTCTTGGAGGCTGAATTAGTTCCTACCGGCTCGATGGATTTATAGGAGTCTAAGCCTTGGGTTCGTTTCTCCAAAATGTGGTTCTTGGAGGGAGTTTTGGCTGGCCAGTTACCCCCATTTCACTGTTACTCTGTTTCTTTCTTTGGTTTGCATTTCATATAGGGACTTATTCCTCAGCGTGTTCTTAGGACTTCTCATTTTCACTGAGGCTTCCAACAAGTGACAGTCGAATTTCTCTTTAAATTTTTTTTATTGGGGAATATTGGGGGACAGTGTGTTTCATTAAGGCCCATCAGCTCCAAGTCGTTGTCCTTCAACTGAGTTGTGGAGGGCACAGCTCAGCTCCAAATCCAGTTGCCATTTTCAATCTTTAGTTGCAGAGGGCACAGCCCACCATCCCATGCGGGAATCGAACTGGCAACTTTGTTGTTGAGAGCTCGCGCTCTAAACACCTGAGCCATCCGGCTGCCTCTCGAATTTCCCTTTAGAGCGATATCGATGTGCTGAGGTTAAATTTAAAAAGTGGAGAAGATTTGATGCTTCAGGTGGTCGGCATCGGAAACAAATATGTGTTCGCTCCTTGTTTCACCCTCTGGGTAGTTCCCACTTGTACTGAGTATTATGTATGTTTCATGGATGCTGCCTGGCCCCCGGCCCTATTAAGGTGTGGAGTTCTTAGTCTTTCCCCCCCTCTTTTTCCCTCTTGTCCTAAAAAGAATGGCTTGTCTCACCAGGGGAGATTGCAAGAGAGAAAACAAGCAGAAAGCTTCCTGACCCTTCTGGAATGCGCATGCAAAAGGTTTCTGGGGCTTGCTAGACAGTCCACAGGCTTCAAACGCAGCCGGTCTGCTCTGCAGGGCCTGCCTGTACTCATCTCACCCAAGGTGCCTTGTGTAGCGTAAATGAGAAAATCATCAAAAATATACATACCGTCTATCCTTTGATTAACCACTAACTTGGATTCTAATCAGTCATTAAAAGACAAGTAACGTTAGGCCAACCACATGTAAAAGGTCGAGTTTAAGTATCAGCTGGGGAGAGGCAGGGGCAGACAGCTCAAATGGGTATGTGTTTTGGGGAGAGGCAGAAAATAGAAGCCGACGCTCCGTGTTCCACTAGGCTGTCCGCTTCCAGGTAATGGAGGGAAGGCTGCTCTTTCCAAGCCTTTCTCGTGATCTAAATGAGAGCTTGAGGTGTTAATTTACCGCTGGTGAATGAGAGCCTGTCCCTGGTTTATGCAGGGCAGTGATGGACTGAGAAAGAACAGGGGTGGTGAGGGAGCAGCAGAGCTTTCGTGGACCCTTTTCTGGGGGACAGTGAACTGACCTTTGCATTTCAGGGCCCATCTCAATCCACTTCCCATATCTGTGACATTTTGTTTCCGTTTTACCCTTGTCTGGTAGAGCAGACATTTGAACATCTGTGCAGAGGGCTGGGATTTTCTAGAGGTTCAGTGAGGAGAAGACCTGCCCTCTGTCCTAAAAAGGCAGCCCCTGGTGGCGACACTGGCCAGCCTGTGGCTGTGTGTATGGCTGACTTATGACAAAGGAGAATGTGACGTGTGACATAACAGATGCACATCATACAGTGTGGGGGCTCAGAAAAGGGAAAAGATTGTACTCTGGGGAGATGTGGGGGGAGCTGGTACCATTGACGGGCCGGTGGGGTACTGATCAGCGGGGTGTGATGAAGCATAGGAAGGTCGTTCCTGAAATCTCAGATTCAGGCCTGTGCTGTCCAATACAGTAGCCACATGTGGCCATCTAAATGGAATTGAATTAAAAAATAAATAAAACTGAAAATTCAGTTTCTCAGTTGCAACATGGCCATGTTTCAAGTGTTCAGTAGCTACACGTGGCTAGTGGCCACCACACGGGACAGTGCAGATGTAAAACGTCTTCCATCATCGCGGAAAGTTCTGTTGGATGGCGCTGCTTTAGATAAATGCTGGGCCCGATTCTGATTTACTATAAAGGCTTCGTACCTTAGATCGCAGCTAGAGCTCATTTCCAACTTGTTGGGGTCTGGAGTTTCAGTTTCTATTATGTCCAGTGAATGATGCTTATTTCTATCTTTTCTAGGATCTAAGCGAGGGGCTGAATTGAAATATTCAAGAGTTTATGGTTTCCTACCTTTTTCTAGGTGTTCCTTTCCAAAAGGAAAGAAAAACACCCCACCTTTCATAAAGCCTTCCACGAATTTTTAGAAAGATCTGAATGCATGAAGTTGATTTTTGTTGTTGTTGTTTTGGTGGTTTTTCCAGTTAGTAGCACCTTGCAACTCTTGAAACGTGGTCTTTTGTCTCCCTTGAACCAGGGTTGAGGGAAGTGGAGGGCCAGGTGGTGCCTCAGTTATGGCTGCAGCTGTGAGCCTGGCCTCTGATTCTCTTCCCTTCTCCTTCCCCGCAGTGGGCGGTGAGATCCCCCTAGACATGCGTCTCGGGGGCGGGCAGCTGGTGTCGGAGGAGCTGATGAACCTGGGCGAGAGCTTCATCCAGACCAACGACCCGTCGCTGAAGCTCTTCCAGTGTGCCGTGTGCAACAAGTTCACCACCGACAACCTGGACCTGCTGGGGCTGCACATGAACGTGGAGCGCAGCCTCCCGGAGGACGAGTGGAAGGCCGTGATGGGGGACTCGTACCAGTGCAAGCTCTGCCGCTACAACACCCAGCTCAAGGCCAACTTCCAGCTGCACTGCAAGACAGATAAGCATGTGCAGAAGTACCAGCTGGTGGCCCACATCAAAGAGGGGGGCAAAGCCAACGAGTGGCGGCTCAAGTGCGTGGCCATCGGCAACCCTGTCCACCTCAAGTGCAACGCCTGCGACTACTACACCAACAGCTTGGAGAAGCTGCGGCTGCACACGGTCAACTCCAGGCACGAGGCCAGCCTGAAGCTGTACAAGGTAAGAGCCAGGCTGCCTCCGGAAGGAGTGGGTGCGCTCCCTGGGCGATGGCAAGGGCTGGGGCTGGAGGAACAGTCTCTGTCAAGGCCGGGTTGGTGGCTGGACGACGAGCTGGTGTTGGAAGGGGAGTTGGCATCCCCTTCCTCATGAAGCTGCAATGGGGTGGCAGGCGTCAGCTGGTACCTGAAGATTCTCTTTGTGGGGTGCCCCATTTAGGCAGGTTTTGTTTACAGCAGCCCAGTACTGTCACATTGTTCCCCGTACCCTCTGACTGTCTTTATAATCGACTCTTTTCACTAACTCACCATTCTGTTTCCTGAGTTCTTGGCTTTTGTGTTCCTGGGTGCTTCTGTGTTTTCCCTCTCCCTTGCATGCTGTCTGTTCTTCTTTTCTGTCTCATCCCCCCACCCATTTTTTATTTATTTTATAAAATCGCTTCTCTCCTGGATCCCCTGGGGTGCTTTGTCCATTTAGTCATTCAGTTCATTCATTCAGCAGATAAACACTGAGCACCTACTACATACAAGGCACTGTTCAGGGCGCGTGCCTGCATCCGTGCACAAAATAGACAAGAAATACCTGCCCTCATAGAGTTTCCATTCTTTTGGAGGGAGATGGGAGCACAATGAATAAATTACACCGTAGGCTAGAAAGTGGCTAAATGCTATGGAGAAAACTGGGGTGTGGTAAGGGGGCTCCTTTGTTTTTTTCCTCTTGTCTTGCCATGTCCTATGTCCCCTTTCTCTTCCTCGTATTTGTATTGCTTTTTCCAGACTTCTTCCATCTAGCCCCTCTGCCTCTGTCCTCTCTCCCCTTCCTTCCTCCCTCCTTTCTAACCTCTCCCTGCTCCCTCCATTCCGTCTTCCAGTCCGTAGACGGTAACAAGAAGGAGGTGCTCAGATGCTGTAAATAGTCCTTTCACTTGCATGGCAGAATTGCTCCAGACGTTTCTATTGATTTCCACTGGACTTAAAGCCTCACCTTTTTCTCTAATCATCCCATAATGGCTTTAGTATGAACAATCAGGTACAAATCGCCATAAATCTGCCCAGCCTTTTTCCACATACCTTCCACGCCCTCACCCTCTCTCTCCATTTTCCTCCCTTTATTGTTAAGTCTCTCCTCTTTTCTTTCACACTGTTTCCCATGTCTTTGGGCCAGTGAGTGCCAAGTTTCTGCTGACCCTAGGTTGCTTTCATCCCCTTGCTACTCATGGTGATTTTAAATAGAGACTCCAAATCAAGAAGACTTCTGATCCTTTCCCCAAACGGTCTCTGTCGAGATTGATAACTAATGCATGTTACAACTGCTTGTTCTCAGGCTGTTGTAAGGCCTGTGTAACATGGATGAGAAACCATTTTAGGGAAAGGAGTTGAGAATGCAGGCATGAGGTAGTGGGAATAGAATGTTCTGGAATGGACTGCTGACTCCAGCGTGGAGGGGCTTGAGCGGTACAGTGGGGAAGGTCTGGACACCAAGTAGCCAGCCCCTGTCCTGCGTAATCAAGAATCTCATTGGGTGGCTTAGCTTTGTTCCACCATTGAAAGAAAAGGCTCCTTGCGGTCAGTTTAAATTGAAGGTCTTAAGTGGCCACAGGGAGGTGCCAGTGTGGTCCAGAAAACCTGATGAAAAAAAACAGTGGAAAAAAGAGTTTCCGAAGGACCCAACTGAGCACAATTAGTGCAGAGGACTCAGTGTGGCCATGGAAGGTTCTATGCAACGCTGATGAAGGGCATTTAGAGCTGGCACAAAGCCAGGCTCTTCCATCCAAGGAAAAAGGTGCCCTTCAGATTGTAAAATGTGCACAGCGGTGATTAACTCCACACTATGTTCTCCAATAAGAGTATACCAGGCCCTTGGCTTTGCTTCCAAAAGGCCTGGAACCAGGAGGATTCGCTGAGAATAATCCCTTTTTGGTCCCCGAACCATGTCCACGGGTCACACCTAGAGAGTCAGGTTGAGGCAGTTTCCAGGATGGATGTGAGAGAGCTTGTTGGTGTGTTTCCATTCGTGTTTTGCTGAACTAACTCTGGCCACTCATTCTCCTTGGCCTGATTTTCTCATTTTTCCTTCTTTTAAAGATGGAGGAAACTCCTGCTCCAAAGGGTCAGTGTAGGTAGAAGGCCATAGGCGTTGGGATACAGGGTAGAATATGGGAACCAGTGCCTCAAGGAGAGGTGCCGAACAGTGTGTTTGGTTGGCACCTCCTAGGGGTTGACCAGCCCCCCCACCTTCAGGGCAGAATTCCCTGTGTCAGGAGCTGAAGGTCGTTAGCCTGGTCTCGTTAGTCCTTGGGTAATGAATGGTCCTCAGCTTGCTGTGGCTCTGTGGTGGGGGCAGGGAGCTCTCCCACCTAGTCCCGGATGGCACAGAGATGGCCTTAGCATTCCAGTGCTTGCACCGAGGCTTTTTGTCCCACAGTGTGACTAAGACAAACTTCTCCTGCCCCCGAGGGGGCTCCCTCTCCCACGGTTTCCATGACTCCACGGATTTGGGGTGGGGTCTGGAGGTGGTTTGAGAGCCAGTTTTTCTCTAGGCCCTGGTGTGGCCTGTAGTAAATGGAGATTGATTGCATGTTATTTTTCCTCTTGCTAATGTAATCCATTAGCCCAGCACATGCATAATCAGTTTAGAGCACAGTTAACTGGATGTAATCGAGTTCTTTACTGTCTGCTAGAGAAACAGCCCCAGATGCTGCTGACCCGGGGAGGGCCCCGGGCTTCTCACACAGTCCTCCTGACTCACCCCTTCCCAGTCCCCACCCCACCCCACCCTGCTTCCCTGGTAGATTATTCATTATTGGTCAGGGAGACTCCCTAACTTGCTTTCTGCTGCACCTACTCAAATGGCTGTGATGTGCTTGACTTCCTGATGGGTCTCCCACCCTCTCTTTCAACTGAGGCTTTTCTTCCCCTCTTCCTTTTTCATGTTGGAGACAGAGTGGCAGTCTCGGGAGATTCAAGCAGAGGCGTAGCTTTCCGGTTTGTCATTTGACCTCACACTGGTCCAGAGTCACTTGTCTTGGGGCCATAAATGCTGGGACATATGTTGCTGTACCAGGGCTGACCTGTCTGAAAGCGTGAGCTAATTTCTAATCTGGACACGAGAGAGGGTTGGGCTAACCAAAAAAAAAACCAAAACAAACAAACAAAAAAAACCCCCAAAAACCTGTGATATTATTTCCATTGTGCCTGGAATTGATCTAGTTTTGATTATTGTGTGAGAGCCAGTTTTTAAATTGAGATTAATGGTCAGTGAATTCGTCCTCCCTGCCTCCTGGCTGGAGGAGGCTGCAGAGCCCCAGACATCAGATGGAAGAGGTTTCCTTTTCTCCGGACTGCCAGGTTACTTTTGTGAAGAGCTCACCGTTGACCCCCTGGAGTGATTTATTTTTTGTATCTTAAGTAGTGGTGGACTCTGGCCCTGCCCCTACTGGTCATATGCCCACATCCTCGCACCTGCCATTATGGGACACTGTGAGTGATCAGAGCAGCAGGAAGACCAGCTGCCCTGCCCAGTTGAGGGGCTGGACTCTGGGTTTGAATCTGAGTCAGAACGGAGGCATGTTGTGGAAAAGGTACTTGTCTCTCGTTAGGGCTCGTGTCCCAGCACACGAGGTCTGCACCTTTCTGCTCTCCCTGGTAAATGTATCACTCCTGTCTTAGAGGACCAGTACCCAGGCTTTGTTCTTCCTCTCTTTCCATCCATAGAGATGCGGGGTGCCCTTGCTTGTCTTAAATAGGAGAGGGCAGAAACGGTAGTCCCTCTTCCCCATGGGGGATACATTCCAAGAGCCCCAATGGATGCCTGAAACTACAGATAGTACCGATTCCTATGCATTTTGTGTTTTCCTATACATACATACTTATGATGAAGTTCAATTAGTCAGAGTAAGAGATTATCACCAACAACTAATAATAAAGTAGAACAATTTTAACAATATACTGTAATAAAAGTTATGTGGATGTGGCTTTATGAAGTAAAATAAGCATACTTGAGCATAAGCACTGTGATACCAAAACAGTTGATCGGATAACCAAGACTGAGTTACTATCAGGCAGGAAGTACGGACAGTGTGGAGACCTGGACAAAGGAATGATTGACATCCCCGGTAAGATGGAGGGGGTGGCGCGAGATTTCATCATGCTACTCAGAACAGTGCACAAGTTAAAAGTCACAAATTGTTTATTTCGGGAGTTTTCCATTGAATAGTTTCGACTGTGGTGGACAGCAGGTAACTGAAATTGTGGAAAGTGAAACCGTGGATAAAGGAGGGACTGCGGTACTGACAAAGGCCTGCCCTCTGCTCTCCTCCATGCCAGCGCTGATCCTGAGTCCACGGTGTGTGGGTTCAGAGCTAGTGTGAGCGAGCTCTTCTGGTTGTATCTGGACTTCTCTGCTGTGTGGTGTCCCTGGTGAGCGCTCTGAAATTTGTAGTGTGTTCTGCTCGGGGGAGGGGGGTGCAGAAAGGGCAGGGGGTGATCAGTGCACACCTGCCAACTATTAGATCCTGGTTTTCACTTTGATGTTTTTCTTCACCTGAGAGTCATTGGAGTGGAAATCCATCAACTTGAGCAGATAGATTAAGATCCCACCAGAATCTATTACTCAAACAGTTCCCAGCTGAGGTTCCTTTGATTGGGCCAAGCCTGAAGGTTTCCTATTAATCTTAAATCATACACAGAGAAGGTTGTCTACCACAGAGGTGGGTCTGGGCCCCATGTGAGCTGCCGTGGGCCAGCCAGGCAAACAGGGTGAAATGCCAGCTCTATTTGGCTTCAAGTAGGCGTTCGGCACCCATTGACTGAAAGACACATATGCCAGTTTTCCACACAGTGGACTTTCACTTTGGCCATTCTGTGAGGATTATGCAGGGCGGAAAGACGGCAGTAAGAAACCCTCTATCGGACTCTGCATTCCTTTAGAATCTTCTCAGTTCTTTCCCCGCTGGGTAAGAAGCTGGTTGGGACTGACACTCCAGCAGGGCCATAAATTCACCACAAGGTGCATGGACAAATCAGAGGATGTAGATGAAGTTAAGGATTTGGTTTACAATATGCATTTTTTGCGCTTCTTTATGGTACACTGGGCTGGGGTGGGGGTCTTAGGAAGACAGCTGCACGCTTACGCCCATTGGTGGTGACTGGTGGCCGTTGTTTGGCTTGGAAAGCAGAAAGCATAAATCCTCAGGTGAGCGAGCCGCCTCTCCACCTGGTCCTCTCTGCCCTGGTGTGGCTACGTGTTTGAAGCACTGGTGCGAGTGTCATCTGGTTTACATCGTCATTCTGGAACCAGTTTCCTCAAACCTTGTTTTCTCATTAGGTTGACTAGGTTTTTTGTTTTTTGTTTTTTTTAAGTGCATACTTCTGCCTTCTTCTCATACCTCAGTGCCTTCAACCAAAAATGAAAGGAGGGGAATGTTTTCGTGTGGTTGATTTAGAAGGTGTGAAGGGCCAGATGTTTGGGTAGATTTTAGCACCTTTAGCCTTCATGCCCTCCGTCTCCTGGAGCAGCTGGATGTCTGAAGTTCATTTCCCCCCACTTAATGGCTGGGCAGCTGGGGTGGGAGACTGCACGAGGGCCCCATGCTCCTTGCTGGAGATCCCGGGTTGGTGAAGGCAGTGTTTCTGGCCACCAGTTAACTTCAGGGGGACTCTGGGAAGATGGAAAGATCTTTTTCAGAGGGAGTGATCGTGCCATGAGAAACTAATCCTTCACTGCTGTAGCAGCTGCGGCCAATGTATGATGTAGGAACATACGGCCATCGTATGGCCATTGTGGGCGGTGTGAGAGGTTGGCACCTCACTGCCCAGTTCCTTCAGAACCCCCCACCCACCTTTGTCTGAATCCCCCCAATAGGTATTATTTCATTCAATACATTCACTCAGCTACTTGGCTTTAAACCCAACCTTTGTCCTGATTCTTCTGGTTATAGAATTGTCCACCCCCTCAGGTCAAGAAGGTAGGGTCAGTGCTCCATTTTGGCTCCACACTTTAGATATCACATCATGGAGTTGAAATCTTACTATATGTGCCTATTTTTTTTCTTAAATCCAGTACTAAATATGCCACTTGTTGAAAAACCAATTTTACAACCATTACCCATAATACTTTTTTTTCCAAATGCTTTTAGTATTTTTGTTTTCCTTTTTTCCTCCTGAATCCTTTTTATGGATGAAGAAGAACTGATCAGACCCTTTTAGACTATTACTGTATTCTTAATTATTTCTTATGAGACTATGTAGCATTCCATGGGTACCTCAAATGTAAGCTAATAATAAAAGATGGATTTGTTATGGTAAAAATTAGTATGAATAATATATGTTTACTGTAGAAAATCTGAAAAATCTAGGGAAGTATAAGAAAATAAGTATTGGCCTAATCGTACCATATAACAACGTATTTCCATCTTTTTGCATATAGCATAGGCATTTTACAAAATTAGAATGATGTGGCATGTATACAGTACCCTACCTGAGCCCTTTCTCGTATCTTTGAGTATTCTTCAATCATTTTTTTAAATGTAAGTTTTTTTCCTACTTTCCAACTCTGTTCCTCAGAAATAAGTCACTGTTATGTTTAGTTTATATCC
The DNA here is from genome assembly GCF_057876585.1 of Rhinolophus sinicus. NCBI lineage: Eukaryota > Metazoa > Chordata > Mammalia > Chiroptera > Rhinolophidae > Rhinolophus > Rhinolophus sinicus. Next base: position 62,681,933 of record NC_142508.1, on the reverse strand, counting down.
TTTTGGGCTTTTTCTGTGTTTGTACTGATAGAAATGTATGAGCATGTGTGTGTACACATACATGCTGTTCACTTAAAAATCTTTATAGACATGTGCTATGCTTTCAGCTTGCATTTTGCATATAATTTTTTTATCATGAAAATCATTTCAGGACAGTACATATAGATCTAGTTGACTCTTTTCGCTTACAATAGTATGCCATTTATTGGCTGTTGGTTATGAAAACTTACCAGCAGAAAGCCTCATTCCTTTGCTACAGATTTACCAAAAATTGCCAAGTCTTTTCAGTGTAGCAGTTTCTTTACATGCATAGTATTTTGGAGAAAATAAACAGTTGATCCCATGAAAAAAAAAAAAAGACAGTGAGAAACAGACAGTAAGCGACAAACCAGTCTCTTATTGATGTAAATGTAGGTTATTTGCAGTATTTTAATACAGGGAACAGATGTTTACATACATCTCTATGTTTGTGCTGTTCCAAAGAAGTGAGATCGCTGGGCTCCAGGGTGTAATGCCAGGAGATACAGTAGTTTTTACTGGCTCTTCAGAAAGAAGGTGATCTTTCCCCCTGCTAGCTCAAACCCCCCACACGGTGATCGACACAATGTTATTTTTTTGTTTTCCTCAGATTGACAAAATTGTGCTAATGTGGGTCTCCTTAATTATTAGATAGGGTGAACATTTGTTCATATGTTTATTGGCCATTTGTACGTTTGTAGCAGCTTTCCTGTTCATAGCCTTGGCCTGTATGTTTCTTGGTTTGTTCCTTTCTCTGCTGGATTTGCAAGAGCTCTTGCTCTGGCACGTGGGGCCCACAATCCCCACTAGTCTGTGGATGTTGCAGTAGTTTCTCCCGGGCTTCGTTGGCCTTTAACTCAGATCACGGTGCACTTGAGAAACTTTTCATTTGTTAGGATGTCTAGTCTGTACATCTCTTTCCTTATGCTTCTGATTTTCTCTTTTCCCAGGGAAGCTGTCGCTTTGGTGATATTATCAAATAAAAATAACAGCTAACAGCATTTATTACAGCCCAGGGACTGTTAGCCTGGCTTTACATGTATTAATTGATTTAATCTTCTGATCATTCGTCTGTGTTCAAATGGGGAAACCGAGGCAGAGAGAGCTTACAAGTCATAAGCGAGTGAGTGTTGGAGTCAGTGTTCAAGCCCAGGCTGGTTGGCATGACTCGATCAATGTCTTCAATATCTCTCTGATCCCCATTTACATCTTTAATCTACGAGGAACGTGTATAGTGCATGGGGCATTGGAGGAGTCATTTTTTGTGTAGTGTGTGATGTAGGACTGTATTTCTTTCAAATTGGATAGTTGATTGTCCAACAGTTTTCTTAAATAACCATTCTTTCCTTGCTGATGTGAAAAGCCATGTTTATCGTCCCCTGTTCTCTAAATCTTACAGAGTCTCTCTCGAATACTCCACGGATTTAGATCAGTCTGAACACACTATTGTTTGTCGAAAGCACCAAAGGAGCAGGAAGAGGGAACAGAGAGACACAGTTCTCCTTTCAAGACATGTAAAGTCTTGTGGATGAAGTTTCTTCCTCTCACCTTTCCGCGTTTCTCCCCAGCATATTCCCCAGGGTGAAGTTTCTTGGATTAATTACCTTCATCAAATCACCGGGATGAGGAAGTCTCCAGGAGAGACAGGCTTGGGAAAGGAGCCGAGTTTCTTACTGTTCCTTAATGGAGACTGTGGGTCTCACCATTTATCTTTTTTTATTAAAAAAAATGGGACAGGGAACACATAGTGAAAGTCCTAACTGTTCCCTTTTCTGAAGTTCTGATTCAGATAGCATGGGGAAAGCAGGAGTGTGTCTGCATATTTCCAGTATAAACAGTTTGTGGCTACTGGTGACAAGTCTCCTTTTGGGTTCCAAAGAAGCTGTGCCACAGCCCCTGACTCATACTGAGGAGCAAGGAGGTCTAATTTCAGAAAATCTAAGAACTGCCACTTTGTCAACATACTTGTAAGCCTCCCTGCCCCTAAATCCTCAAGCTGAAAGCCCTAGATCTTCTGGTGAGAGAGAAATCTCAAATTATCAGTCCCCTTCAGCCCACCCCCATGTAGAGGAATAAGTCACACTTGCGGAATTCTTTGCACAGATGCCATCTGCTGTCTTAGGGGTGGTCTGTAACCCTTAGAAGAATTTTACTGCAGATATTCCATTGCCTTCACATTCCAGAATAGCTCCACGTATTATAGTTGTACCACGTAAACCCAATCTGGCAGGAAAATGGTGCCATAGAGCGGGGGAAAAGGCGGGAAACCCAATTTTGAGTCCTCCCAACTTGCAGAGGACTTGAATTAAAAGGACTTGTCTAAAAGGACAGATTTGAATACGCTGAGTCACAACAGGTGTTTCTGTTTTTGTTTGTTTGTTTGTTTTGCAATTGAAATTATAAGGGAACAATTAAGCATTGTCAGAAACATTGTCAGGAAAAAGGTGGGAGTTTTAAAATAATTACATAATACACCTAAACCATGTTTTTTGTTCTGTTTTCAACACAATTTGAAACTATAAATACTATTTAAATGTAGGGTGGGAAAGGCTGTTACTATGAAAACCATTTTGGTATTACTAACTGAGTCATTTTCTCCTTTAATATTTAATAATATCAGGTTTCCAGCACTTTAAAAGAAAAACCCAGGATGTAGGGTGAATGTTAAAAATGTTTAATGACAGAAAATTGGTTGCCCACAGAATGTTGGAGGTTCTTGACCCCAGTGCCTTGGAGTGGTGACCCTGAGGGACACTGAAAATACCACCATGGAGCCCTCGAGGTAGAGCCACCAAATTCAGCAAATCAGAATATGGAATATCCAGTAAATGTAAATTTCAGATAAACAACAAATAATTTGTAATTTGTATAATAAATATATTATAAGTGTGTACCATAACATGTAATTACTACATTTACTTACCTGGGATTCACATTTAATTGGACATTCTGTATTTTTATCTGGCAACCCTACCTCTGGACGGTGAAGATACTCTTTCCTAGTGTCCTGTCAACGGCTTGACAGGAGCATAAAGAGAGATAAGTGGCTTCCTTGTAGGTAAAACCTCCCCCCCCCCCCAGTGGTTCCCAAACAGAAGAGGAAAATTACAAATGCCTCTACTGATGATTTCCAAGTTTTGTTATTTATAGAAAACTGTCATTTCAGATTTTCACATTTTCTACATCAGAGTGCTTTTGCAATAATGAAATCTGAAATTTTCTTCAGAGCTGTTTGTTAAAATTCACTTTTCAACAATTTTTTTCATGATTCCCTTTGACTGAAGTGCGTTCACGTCACACAGCGCGACCCATGTCAGGATGCCCAGCCGAGCCGCCTGCAGCTTGCCAGATGTGTCGTGTCCTTGCTCACACTTGGGTTCCTTGCGCCTCCTCCTATAGTTGCTGTTTACATGTAGGTGGTAGAAATCCCTAGCACCGAGCATTGGCTGCTGCACATGGAAGACTCCAAATGCCTACCGTATACAGGGCACTAACAGAAAACGCCGAAAGTGGATTTGAATTGAGATTGATCATCAAGCACCATTAGGGAACCTTCTCTAGGGCCTGCGTCCTCATCCTGTGAAAGACAAACTAGTTAGAAGGTTAGAAATGTTTATCTACAGAGAGTGTTTGATCTGTAACCTGTTAATTAGCAGGGCAGGTTCCCAGGCCCAGGATGAGGGCCTCCGAAGCATAGTTGGTCTCTTAGGTCAACAGTTGTACCACCATTGCGTTTGCTGGGACGGTCTAGGCCTTGGATTTATGAGGGAGTTTCTTATCTACTTGCTGTCCCTGCTGAGTCAGGTTCTCCCTCTCTGCTCTCTCTGGTGACAGGCTTCTTCTTGAGGATCGCTGGCCCATAGTGACCACTTCTGAGCTGACCTCTGGACTTCCTGGGTGACGTGTCACACCAGATAGTCCTTGTTTTCCTGTCCCATAGAACAAGGCAGAAGAGTGGCCCCAGGGACCAGCAGCTGTACTGCAAAAGATGTTCCTGAACCTGTCCCCTTGATTTGCACTCCTGCTGGTTTGGACCCCAGCACTTAGGAGACCATTCCGCAGTGTGGTCTCTGGGACACAAATTAATGGGAAGGGCATTTCTCCCTCTGGGTCAACGCCATTAATTGAGTGCCAGTTTTCTGCTGTGCCCTGGAGGAGGATTTTGTGTAGACGCAGGCTGACGAATCTATTTTATGTAGGGAGCCCTTTGTGGGCAACACGAGCTGGGAGTGTATTTCACCTCCAGCATCCATGCTCTGTGTTGGGGGACCCCATCCCCAGTCCCTGCAAGTTGCTGTTTGCCTTCCACATTTCTCTTTTCTGCAGAACCTTCACTCCATCTGAAGAGTGCCCTTTGGCCACACAGGGAAATGAGTAGATACCAGGTGTGGTTCTGAGTTAGAAGATTATTTTTCCTAAACTGGGGGCAGGTAAGTCGTCCCTGTGTGGGGCTGAAAGTGCTTTTCTGGTATACTCTTAACTTCCTTTATATCTTCTTCCAGCCAAAAAACCGGAAAAAGTAGGCAGCCCAGCATAGCCTGGTCATACCTGTGCTCCTTTGACAACTGAGGGGGTCAGAATCCTGAAGGACCTCAAGGCTCTCCACGGGATGCTATCCCTTTGGATTGTCAGGGACACCAGCAGCACCAGGCAGGTGGCTGGTTGCATGGTCTTAGTGCACACATGTAGATTTTACTCAGTTTCTTTCTTTTACGTAGATGCGTGTTAGGGCCTTTGGGAAAGCGGGACGATAGTGTCGGGGTTTAGTGTCTGCTCCCCTTTTCCCTTTGATCCTTGTGAGGGCCTTGAGAAGAACATGCAAGCTGAGATGTCAGTGCTGCTGAAGACCCAGGAAAGGCTCTGATTTTATTTACAGTGGAGACTGTCCTAGTGGAAAGACCCTGTCTGGCTCTGGAACACGTCTTGCTGATTTAAAATAGGGCTCATTTGTGTTGAGTTCTTCATGTTCCAGATTCTTTATGAGCTATTGACTGTCATGAGCCAGGAAGATTCTTTGAGCAGCATCACATGTTTTCCCTCCATTTAGGGCATTCTGTGCGCAGGTGGTGGTGGTAGTGGTGTGGGGGTGGGGGGTGATATAGGGCCACCCAAAGCCTCACCTCTAGCCGAAGGGTCCCCACGCCAAAATTTCAGCAGAATCTGCCCATGCCTGCCATGCCTTCATGCTTCTGTATTTCTGCCACTCCCTCTCTCATTTTTGAAAATAATGAAAGATAGCGGGAGCTTGGGGTGCATTCCTAGGCTCTTTCAGTCAGCCAAGCTGAGAGGCGTGGGTCCTGGGACTGCGATTTTCTCCGTGTCCTAGACATTAGTCAGCGAGTGTGACTGCAGCCAGCTGTGGTTTAGGAAGCACCGTGGGGAGCGATTTGGCTAGAGGCGGCTGCTTGTGTGTTTGTTCTCTTTCTGGTTCTCGGATTAAGATCTGGCCATTTTCATTATTATTTTTTTTTGCCCAGACTGGGTTCCCATTAGTCATGGCCACAGCTCACAGTGTAGGAAGACCAAACAGTTTCTCCAGAGACAAGAATTCTGTACTTTGTCCAGTCTCGTCATGTCCAGCGTTGAATCCATTCCCCCGCTCTCTCCATCTCCACTTTCTTGCTGTGATAATTCATGTCTCTGAGCCTTTGGTGCGTTGGGTCTATCCAGAGTTCAGACTTGGGCATCTGTGGGTTTGTTTTGAGGTGGCACGTTCTTGAGTCATTCTTCGGGTAATGACTTTTACTCGTTGACAGTCTAGCTCCCGGAGGACCCCCAAAGTCCCCTGGATGTTCCTTCTGCATGCCCACTACCTCCCACAAACATTGTCGTCACACGCTTTTCCTCTCTGCCTAGCTTGTTCTTTCTTCCTCTTGGTGTGGCATTTGGAATAAAATCTCACCTGGGGAAGTCTCAGACAGCAGCGACAAAGCCCAACGCCACCGGGGGGGAGACTAATTACACAGCTAATTAATCCAGCAGATGTCATTGTAAGTGCTCATTTCTTCGTAATTTGGATGCGCACATCCTATATCGCGGAGATAGGCTTTGAGCCTGTTGCAAAATGTCTTTTTTTTTTTTTTCAGTCTGATTTCAAGGACTAGCATATTTTCTGTTCAGCCTTTTTATGCTCTAGTGACACATTTCTGATTTTCCAGAAAGCTCTCTCCCGTTCCTGCAGCCACTGGTGGTATCTCTGCCCTGAGTGCATGTCACACCGTTTGGCACTGAGCTGGTCCTGTGTTAGTTTGTTTCTCCAACTGGTTTGTAAACCTCTTCAGAATAGGGGCTGCCTTAACCACTGAGGGTATCACTCAGAAGAGCAGAGCAAGACAAGTAGACACCGGTAGATGGTTACCAGTTTTTTCTCCTTCACTTTGTTCTCTTTCCTGAAAGCAAGTTTGTTTGTGATGAAAATAGCTGAAAAGTGTTTGAAAGGTGCTGTTTTGATATAAGGTGGTTAAAGAGTATAGAACATGTGTGATTTAGTTAGTGACACCAGACAACTCCTGAGTGGGACAGAAAAGGGTTCTTGGAGGTGAAGGAGCGATGACAGGAAGGAGGGAAAGGAGGCAGTGTGTTCATTCCCGTCCCCATCATTGGTAGGCATGGAACAGACAGGAAGAATGGCACCGTTTTCTGCAGGTGGCCCGGGAGTATCTGTGGGGATTGCTGGTGGCCCTGGATCTCAAGCTGGCCGTCTGCGCCCCCAGAAGGTGACTGGTTCCTAGTGGGGCTGGGGACACCCTGCTGGAGGCCACATCAGCCGAGTTCTCTTTGCTACCACCCCCTCCCCTCAGTCAGGCCCACTGTGTAAGTGCATTTACAATGTCCTCTCCTGATTCCTGGATGCAGAAGTGACACGTTTCACCACTGATGCGATGGGTCCCCGGTGGCCTCCGTGTCACCAACTCCACCGACCGTGTTCCGACCCCATGTAATCCCTCAGCAGCCTTTGCCACCTCCTCCCTCTGGCTTCGGTGACGCCATCTTCTGGTTTGTCTCGGCCATCTCTGGCTCTCCATTGCTGGCTTCTCTTAACAGCAACACTTAACAGTAAATGTTGGCGTCACCAGGGCTTGGCCCAGTCCGCCTTCTTCTTTCTATTTGTAACTTTCCCCAAGTGTCTTGTTCAATCCAGTGGTTTAAAACAACATCTGCCTTCTGATGACACTCAAGTCTGTATCTCCAGTCCTGAGCTTTCCTTTTATCCCTCTCATTCCCGGACCTTTCCATTTGAATGTCTGGTAATTGCGTCCTCACACTTAGTATGGTCTAGGGAGACGTCTTGGTGACTGTAACCCCCAAACCCCTTTCTCCTCTGGGCTCCCCCATCTTGGTCAGGGCTACCGCCAGTCTTCCATTTGCTCTACCAAGCCAAAAAGCTTGGAATTGTTTGTGAGATACTCTCCCTCTCACTCCCCTACAGCCAAACTATCAATAAGTCCTGTTGGCTCCGCCTTCAGAATATGTTTTCACCGCCCTCCCGCTTGTCTCTCACTGTGTCAACTCTCTCCCTGCTTTTGTTCTTGTCCCTTACAATCCATTCTGCGTACAGTGGGGGAAACCAGGGCATATCACTCCCCTGCAAAGACCCAACAGTGGCTTCCCATCCCATGTAAAATAAGAGCCAGACTTTTCCCTGTGGCTTGGAAACCTCTTTGTGATCTGGACTCCACCCACCCTGCCCGCCTGGTAACACCCTTTGTTTTACCGTCTCCTCTTCAGCCACACTGCCCTTCTTCCCGTTCTTCCAATGGGCCACGTGTGCACCTGCCTCGGAGCCTTTGCACTTGCTGTTCCACTGCCTGGAATGTACTCCCCTGACCTTGACAATCATCTCTCATTAAATGTCTGGTCCTCAGAGAGACTTTCCCTGCCCACCCACTCCACACTGTCACTTCATCCAACTTTATGTCTCTGTGTTGACAGTTATCTATTTTTTTGTTTTTTGTCTCTCAAAAGATCAGGGACCTTGGTTGTCATCGTAATGGCCATATTCCTGGGTTTTAGAAGTGTCTGACACCAGCCCAATAACGATTTATTGAATGACAAAAGTACTAGCAGAATGTACCCGTGATTTTCCCCCTACCACTGAATCTGGTATAGCAGCTCTGTCTGAACACTTCGCTTTTCATAGTTTAGAGTCCAGAGTCATATGTCGGAGTAAATTAGATGTCCTGTGTGGACCAGAGCATTCCAGAGCTGTTTATAGCCTTATTATTCACCATCAGTTTTGCACAGAGCTTTATTCTTGTATTGACCCGCTGAGAAATATTCCTGGTACAATTGTACAGCTTGTGTCCAAGTATTTTGAAAATTCCCACACGCAGCTGGCCTTGGCTCTATATCCCAAAATTCTGCAGACCTAAATTACAACTCTTTCCACTCAACAGTCATAGAGATTGATGTTGCGGTAGAAAAATTAACGGTGCTTTGCCTTTTTTTACTTAGTATTCTAGCCCATTTTTATAGTGGTCTTTCTCCTCTAATCTGTTATAAGACCCTTAACAGTGGGATCTGTTTCTTCTCATCCAAATAGGTGTCTTTTCCAATGTCGTGCAGGTATTAGGCAGAGTGTCAGTAAGTGTCAGCTGGAGATTCGATATCCAAAGACAGAATCTTAAATATAGAAATTTAAAGATTAGGTTCAGCCCTGAAAAGCCTTTTTCTTCTGTTTCCTTAGAATCTGCTCTGTTCACTCTCCAACTCTCTGTCCGTCTCTAAATGATGCTAATTAGCCCCAGATCTGGTTGTCCCCTGGAGAACCATGTTCCTGGCAACAGAATGTATCTCAGTAAGAGAGGAACTCAGATCTGCTCTCCTCCTGCCCCATGTTCAAGCCACACATCTTTGTGCGTCTTCTATGAGCAGGCCCTAAACTTTGTAAATTCGGTTGACTGTGCTCCCAAAAGAGATATGCTTTATATTGATGACCCAACATATATATATATATGTGTGTGTATATATATATACACACACACACATGCGTAAATATGTGTGTGTGTATATATAGAACGTAGTATAATATATATATATATAATGTAATTAAAACAAAAGTTTTACAAAATAATTTCATATTTATGGCATGGCTTCATTCCCTTACTTTCTCTTCTGTCCTATTCCGTTGTTTTACACAAATGCTGATTGTACTTATGGCACTGATTTCGTGCTCCATTAATGTAATGACTTTTAACCCAGGGAACTTTAAAAAAAAGTGTGCATGCCTGGCCCAACCCTCAGAGGTTCTGATTTCGTTTACTGGGGGATTCCAATGGGCAGCCCCAGGCTGAGAACCACAGCATTAATGGATGACAACCTGCAGGTTGAAAACCACTGCCAGGCAGGATATAAAGAGGAGATGGTCATTCGGTGAGAGCTGTCAGATGGGTACACAAGAGTTATCCAAGTCTGGTGGGAGGGGGAGAGCAGGAAATCACATCCAATGGGTTAGATCAGGAAAGAACTTCTGGAAGAGAAGGAAGCTGGAGTTTGGGCAAGAGTTTGAAGAGGGAGGGATCACATAGGCAAACTGGACAAAGGACAAAGGCAGATTCATTTCTTCTACTTGCCAAACTCTAGGCTGTAATTCTAAACGGATTCTAGTAATTAGAGCTTCTTTTCATGCACTTGAGGGTTACTGTAACTTTTAGTAGAAAATCAGTTGCGAGCTAGACATTTCATACTAACAACGCACTGGAATTGGGCCTTTTGGTGTTTTGCTAGTAAGGAGGTCTGCTCATGTGATCTGTTAAAATAATAAAAATACTTTTGAAAAAACTATAGGTAACACTATACATGCTGAAGTATTGGGGGTGGGGAGGAAAGTGTACTGATGAATGTAATTTACTTTGAAATGCATCAAAAATGAAAACTTCATTGATAGACGTATAAAAGGATAGATACCGTAGATATCCAGTAAAGCATTAGTTTTAGCATCTGGGTGGTGGATATCTAGGTGTCTACTCTATGGTGTTTTCCCCTCAATTCTTCTATATGGTTGAGAATTTTCATAATACAATGTGGAGGTAAAACACCAAAACCTAACAGTTAGGTATTCTTTCCACTCTGAGCTTCACGAGGTAGAAGCTGCCTGTTGAATGTGACGTCTCTTCTCCCACCAACCCCACTGTCCTCCCCTCTGCCTTCCCACATCCTGGAAAGAGTGACATTGATGTTCTCCTGTGTTTCTGAACACAGGGCTCAGATGAGTTATTTCATTTTTTTTCAGACAAGGGCCTACATTTCACTGGCAGCAGAAATACTGCCCAGTTGAGAGCGTGCAAACACTGCAGGAGAGATAGTAGGAGTCCCAACAGTCATTCCAGAACTTTGGGATGCCCACTAGATGCCAGGCACTAGAAAATATCAAGAGAGGAGGCCTATGTGTCTTAAGGAAAACCCAGGTAGCTCCCTGGCGTCAGGCTATCTGGGTTTGATTGCCAGGTCCTGTCCTTCACGGCTGAGGGGCCTTGGACATGCAACTGACACCCTCTCTGTTCTTCCACTGTGAAATGGACCAGGAAAACGACCTGCCTGGTTGGACTATTGAGCGCGTTAAAAGAGATGCCACATGGGATGTGCTTACAGTGTAGCCAGCACGGGGCACAAAACAGTGTGACCCTTTAAGAATACCACTTTCTGCCTGAGATTTCCCATTGTCTTACGAAGACCACATAATTGAAGTTATTTTGTAACTTGGTTTTCATTAGCTTTGAACTTGACACACTTTTGGTTTAGAGGACGGGAAGGCTGGTGGGTTGTTTTGTTTTTGGTTTGGAGGAGGGAGAAAGAATTTTCTTTAAAAGAAATGTGACCACTGTGTAGTGAAATGACTCTGGGCAAGTGATTTAACCTTGGCCCGACACTCATGGTCCCATCTGAAGACTGAGGGCCTTGGAGAGATCACAAAGTTCCCTTCAAGCACTAAGAGGTCACACACTTTTTTTTTTTTTTTTAAATTAAAGGAGTATTTCTGTCTCGTAAGTAATGGAGCAAGAAGTGATCCAGTGAAGTACTTCTGAAAGCTAGAAAGGCATCTGAGCGCAGCTTTATTTTTACTACTACTCATTTGACCCCTTCTCTCAGAAGTGCCTAGGTGTTCTTCCGTTGTGAGAGGAATGATCAGTGAAATTCCTTTATTAATTTCATTTTATAATACTGTCTTGCATAACCTAGGGAGGAATTCAGTATTTGATTTAAAAAACAACAGGACTTCCCACAAGCACCAGCACACCCATATTTAAGAATTCAGGCTTGGAAACTGGTATAGAGGGCACAGCAAGCTCAGAGCTACGTTCTCTTTTTTGTTCATTCCCATATACCAGAAGTGCCATTTTGGGTGTGCCAAAAATATGTGTACAAGTGGACCCTTCGGTCAGCGTTGCTCAAGCGGTAGTTCGCTGTGATCAGAAGTGTCTGGACGCTGATGGTAACCACTTTGAGCACCTCTTGTCATTGCAGAAGTCAAACGTGACTTGTGTTCCTCTTTTGTTTTCGGTATATATTGAGTATTACAATTTTAATAGGTTTTCTTTCTTAAAATATGTATACATTTTTCTGGCACCCTCTGTATGTGTATATGTGTGTGTGTGTGTGTGTGCGCACACGCGTGTGCACACACACACACACACACACACACACACACACACACTTTTTTCCTGACTAAAACAAAATTATAATCCAGAAATGCACAGCATGGAGGGCAGAGATTGAAAAGTGAAAGTTACATTCCAGTTAAACTAGAATGCATTTGGCTTTGGTGTCTCTTTATGGTTTGTATTTGTATCTGTTTACGTTTGTAACCTTGGCAATGCCACAGAATATCGTACAGGGGGAGCAGTCTCTGAACACCAGTGAAGTATTCGCGGGCGAAGCTGCCGTACCCACCCTCCCTCAGCAGGTTCATTTATATGGAAAACCACAGCGTTGGTGGCATGGATGACTTCACATTGCCTGCCAGTTGTCCTTTGGTGTTTACATTTATGTCCCTGCTTGTGGCCGTCCCAGTCCAGTCCCCATTCACTGGAGGGAACACCTGCAGTCAAGTATGCAAAACCGTTTCCATGGCAACCCTTTGTTATCCATTAATTTAAAATATTCCAACATTTTTCTTCAGCTGAAACTTTAAAAAAAAAACAAAAACACCTGCATTCCTCCTTTTCCCTTATTTGTACATTGGTAGTTAATCTCCCTGGCTACTCACATTATGGATGTTTTCTCCCTACCCCACCTCTTTTGAAAGTTGATTTTTTTTGGGGGGGGGGGTGTACAGAGGGTGGTAATGAAATAAATGGCTACACCTGGCATCTCTGATTACAGCTCTGAGTCAGTAAGTGGGAGGAGGTGCCTCCCTCCTTGATTTGAAAGAAGCAAAACTTAATGTGAAACAATCTTTAACATCTGAAACGATGTGCAAAGTACGTGCAACAGAAAAATCTCACCAAGTTCATTGCCTGCCTGATGATTAGATCAGCATGAGCAGATCTGGGAAGTGTGCTTGAGAAACACAGCCACTCTTTGTCATTTGAGTGGTGCATTTAATGGGTACTATGAGGACTGAGTTTTGGCAACCTGAGTTTCATGCTAGTGTCAAGAGGTGTCTAAGGAACGTGTCCACGGCTTATGTTAGGAAACACCTACGAAATGAAATGCAAATCAATGGCAATAACATGTTATGGTTGCAAATTCGCACACAAATGAGGAAATGCAAAAGAAAGTTTTGCATAACAACACTCATTTCACATGTGGTAATTATTACTCTCAAATATGATATATTCTAATGTCCAGGATGTGGGACGTTATTACGCCCCATAGTTACTACTCCTTGGGTGAAACTTTACATTTTATAACTATCGTATGCAAGTCTTTTACATTTCTTCCACACTGGGATATAAGTAATGATTGTGTCATTTATTGTCAGTATAATCATAATCTTCCTTATTTGAGAGATGTACAGACAGTATCTTCATCTTTTTTCCCTACTGGATTTTGTGGGTATTTCTAAATGTATCGATTTTGAGGTGTTATTCACGTTTGGCAGTGCAGGTGAAGGCAAATGCTCATTTTGTTTTGTTGCTGGATAGCTCGAATTACTCGTGTCTTCCTAGCTGTTCAATTTTTGAAGCGTTCTTGCTTTTTCAGTGTGCAGCTTGTGTCCTGGTCATTTTGGATATTAGGACTTAGGACTTTTGTTGGCTTCAAGGTACCGTGGACTTGGAAAACCTGTCTGTGAGAGTAGGTCACACAATTCATATCTTCTTCTCCCTGCCCACCGCCATTTTTAAATACGTTTGCTTTAAATTTTCTCTTATACTTCCAATTCTAAATAGTTTGGCAAAGATTTTTATGTGCAGAAGCATCTTCAAGGAATATTTTATTAGGTGCCACTCCTCTCCCTTGGGGTGATACAAAGAATGGGCAGGAAGCTCTATTTGTAAGGGGAGTATGTGTGAAGTATGGTGTGTGTGTGTGTACTTTTTTAAGTGAAGGTTTCCCTTCCTCTTTTCCCTCTTCTCATGTTGGGGATCTGGGAGCCCAGTGCGTCCCCATGACTGCAGTTGGTTCAGCATAATTGATACAGTCTCATTTCCCACAGCTGATGAGGATTATATCAGCTTGGTTTAACAGTCTCATTTTCTGCTCCCAGTGCACACTTGTTTTAATGTGTTTCAGTTAATGAGGTAGAAGAGAGAACGAGGTGTTACTGTTTATACACAGACAGTGAGCTTGTGCATTGAGCCCTGCCACAGCCCATGTGACCCCTGGTGTCTTTGGGGGGCACGTCCCACGGAGTAAAGGCTCCTTTTTGGAACATGGTTTTTCATGACTAATGGAGATCATGATTGTTATCGATAAGCTTTACCAAATAGCCTTATGAATACCTTTTCTCTTGTTCATGATGTGTCTTTCATATGTCACGATGAAAAGATTATAACTTTGGCTCCGAGCTTGGGGTGCTGTCAAGGGCATTGGTGAACCCTCCACTAACAGCTTTTGCAAACTCCATGTTCCATTTCCAGCCCGGTAGCCCTAAAGGGTCCCCTCCCCAAGAAAGGGTCAGTTCATTTGAAGTAACATAAGTGAAACCAATTTAGAAGACCCAGAGGAACTGTACCTCTTTGTGGGGAATAGTGAGAGTCTGAAGTAGGCATTAAGAATTTGTATTTTGTGTGTGGTGGGGTCAGAGCAGTGCTACTGGTACATAGAAGAGGTAGAAGAAACTTCCAGGGGTAATTTTATGTGAACAGGAGTCTGGTTTGGGTTCTGACTTTGCTCTTGCTTCTTTGGAGAGGTGGGGCCCTTGCAGTTGGAGGCCATCACAATCAAGGTACAAATACTGCTGCCCCCCTTCTTTGAGCTTGGGGAGCAGGCTGCTGCCTCCGCAGCCAGGAAACCAAAGCTGGGCGGCCCTTTTGCATGTATTCAAATCTCCAGCTTCTGGACACATGGAAAATAAAGGGTGTGCCAGAGGCACAACAAAGGAGACCTGTCCCTCATTGGGGACCGACCTAAGCCATTCTGTCAACCACACACACTGGAGAAGGACACGCTTTCCTACCTCCCACGCCGTCTCCTTCCATTTTTCACTTAAGCCTTTTCCTTCTCTTCTCTCTCTCTGTCAACACAGAGCACCCTAAATGGTTAAACCTGTTGCCTGGCCTTGGCGCCGTGCCAGCCCCATGGGGCGCTGTGCAGGCTGGAGGCCCCCAGCTCATCCCAGCTTCCCGAAGGCACAGCGGCCGTGGGTTTCAGCAGGAATTAAACAATTACGAAGTCTTAGTCCTCCCCACCTTCCGTGGATTGACTCTATAAATTGTCAGCCTGTTGACATTTTAATGCGAATTATGTCATGTGGTATCCCCTTTGATTTCGACATGCCTCAGTTTGTAAATACATGAGCCACTCAAAGGCTTGTGGTTAGTGTACACTCCGGAGGCCTCGGGGTTTTTGGTGGGGGAGAGAGCGCTGGAGAGCGTACAATGCTGGGAGTGTGCCTGGCATGGCAAGCCTTTTACAGTTACCCAGGGCGGCTCTGAAGGGCAGGCAGGCTGTGCGGGGGCCTCTGCCAGCCCCAGCTCCATGCTCTTCGCCTCTCGGCTCCTCTCAGGACACAGGACGGCCACCGCCTTTGGGAACAAGTCATTGGATATTTTCATTGGGTATACTGATGGCCGAGCATTTCCTCAGTCATTGTGCAGCTTTGTTTCCCCTGTTGTAAAGCATCTCCTCCCATCACCAGCACTGGATGAGAACTGACTTACCCTAGATGGCATAGCAAACCAGGGGGCCACGGGAGCAGTACCTGGAGCAGTTGTTTCCCTCCAGAGGGCTTGACCCTCCCAGTGGGGAAATGATTCAGGGGGGATTTTTAAGGAAGTGATGGATGGAGATTGAGAAGTTGAGGAAGAAAGAAAAAAGGTGAAAAGTAAGGATTATTAGATGGAAGAAAAAGGAAGACTCGTTATTTATGGGGGAGATGAAGAAAGAGTGGAACCTTGATTCTGACTGTTCAGATTCTAAAATTCAATTGAGGCAATGTTCCAGGGAGAACATTTGAGAAGCCCCTCTGCTAGGACTCTGCTCCACTCACTATCCTTAACCTCCTATTTACTAGCTTCTAATCTCCTTGTTTGAGACTTTCCTTTAAAATGAATAACCCTGGAGGAGCTGGCTTCTTGGCCATCTTTTGTGTGCAGAATGTCAATGCTCAAAACAGTTAGAATTAACCATTTTGAGATTTGATGTCTTGTGCCTGGAGGGGGTTGGCCAAGATGACACCATCGATAGACCCTAAGAAAGGACCAGAGGTAGGAAAGTTGGTGTCTGCTTTGCCCAGAAGGGGCATGTGATCTCCATCCTCGGAATACAGCAACTGCTGGGCCTGCTGTCTGTGTTGGAATTTGGCCGACTTACAAAAATGTCATGGGATCTTTAATGGCCATGGGTGGTCGGGACCTATTTCCCACGTGCTGAGTAATTCCAGTTTCATGTGTGAATAATGCCCATATTAAAGCAATTAGAGCTACACATAATCTGAAAAGGAAGAAGGGACCCAAATTCCTGTTGATCAGAGACACTTCCAGCTCACTGATTTCTCTGGTGACTTCCCTGAGTGCTCAAAAAAGTTTTTCAATAGATTCTCAGTCTTAATTCATTTTCAGAAAGTTGTAATAAAATAACAAGTGTTAGGTAGAAAGATAGATAGATAGGAAGGAAGGAAAGAGAAAGCAATATACATTCTTCAAGAGAACTGTTTAGTTGGTTACTATGAGAAATTATATTTCGTCCTTCTCCACCATCTAGTTAGAGTTCAGCTATAAGAGTAGATGTGAAATAAAATGGCAAGGTATTGTAATAATCACGGCCCACAAGAATATTAGTCTTTGCTAATTAAAAAAAGCTCCAGTTGATGTTTGTCCAAGTTAAACAGTGACTTCCGAGGTATACAATGAGCCCTGTGCTTTTGTAAAAAGATCATAAAATGTTTGCAACGTGTACGTAGTTCTCAGTTACCTACTTGCTCTTTATTGTGGTGGACATAAGTTAACTATTGAAAACATGCTTTCAGAGACAAATTGAGGGCCTTTTCAATAAGTTGACTTGTGTTCTGTGAGTGGCTAAGGTGAGGGGAGTAGTATCCAGCGCATCTTTTCATTTTGTTCACGTCTCCCAGAAGATGTAAAGTTGTGGTCACTGCCAGCTCCTGCCCCCTGGTCACTTGGTCAGGGAAGGAGTAGGCCACAAGGTGACACTTGGTTTCTCAGCCCTACAAATGAGCACAATGCTGGATGATTATAGAGTTGGAGGTGAGGGAAGGGGGGGAATCAATGAATTTGCTTTCACTCTAACATTTTCCTCAAAACAAAAAAAAGGAGAGAGGCAACTCAAGGTGTAATGGAAGGTATTGGGAAGACACAGGTAAGTGGATACAGGTGTGGGCTGCAGTTTAGCACAGCTGGGGAATGTGTCAGCAGAATCCTCCGTTCTTAATCTGTGGCATGTGAACTTGACTTTGCTGCTATGGTTGGGAGCTCTTTGACCTGCTATGCGCTCAAACCCCCTGAAATTTTCTGGTGCTCACTAGGGAGATCTAGAATTCTCTTGTCCTTTATAGAGGTAGGGATCTCGAGGTTTTTACTGGAATTCATTTTTATTAAAGAAAAAAAAAGTACGGCTAGCTAGCTAGCTGATGGAATAATTGGCAGAGTAAAACTGCACTGGACTCACAATGACCAAGCTGAACTTGGAGTTCCGTGGATGGTGGCCGAGGACTGTTCAGAAGGAAGAAGCCAGCCAGCCTCTGGGCAGCAGGGAAAGTAGGCGGCCGACTGACCCATTTCTATAGCACAGCAATAGCTTTGTGTTGGCTCCGCATTCCAGCTTGCTCTAGCCCCACAGGTTATTTGCATAGCACACAGACAGCGGATTGTACAATGCATACAGGTATCCCCAGCGTTGGCAATGGACCATGGATATGAATGGGACCTGTGTGTCCCTGTTGTAAGACCTCCCCACACCAGCCCCGCTACTGCCTGGACAGAGCTCAGACTTGCTAGTGGGGGGGTGCCTAACCCATCTGCATTCTTACTTCCAGGGTCTGAAAATGCAGTTATATAAAGGGTAGGAAGAGATGGGACTAAAATCCCATAGGAAAGAAGTGCCCTGAGGAAGAAAACCCCGGAGGTTAGTTGAATAAGAAGAGAAAAACCTGGGAAGTTAGAGGGAGGTGGGAGGGAGAATGAGAGAGTGAATGAGAAGGGTTTCTGACAATTAACTAATTCTTCTTGCTCTAACCCAGGACAGAATTAATCACACATTAACACACTGACAGCAAAATTAATGTCATATGCAAATTAATAGTACAGGCTTGGCATTCAACAGCCTGTTGGCTTTTTAAGGCTGGCATTGTAGGTACAGCCCCAGACCCAGCCTATAGGCTGCTGCATGGGTGCCACCCCAGCCTCATTCTGCCTGAGAATACCCAGGACAACTTTGGAACCAGCGCGGCTACATCCCCTTAGCTGGAGTGAAACAATTTACGTCAAAACCCATGAGTGTTGTAGCTATTTTCTTTTCCTTGTGGGAGTAGAGTGAGGAATAAGACAAGCATTGGTTAGGAACCCTTTTGGCTCTGATACTTTTTTACCGCCACCATTAGTATGATCCTTGTAGGAAAAGCAGGGGTTATTTTCTTGAAACATTCCTAGGAAGCCACTGCAGTGTTGCTCCCCAGATGCCATCATTAAGAGATGCGTTGGGTTGGAGGGAAAAAGTCCTGTTAAGAGTCCAGTAGCCACCACTCCCCCCCCATCCATGGTTTTGTTTTCCACAGTTAGTTATCCACGCTCAACTGCAGACTGAATATATTAAAAGGAAAATTCCAGATATTTTGAGAGAGAGAGAGAGAGAGAGAGAGAGAGAGCACACATTTACATAACTTTTATTATAGTTTATTGTTCCTGCTCTATTTTATTATCAGTTATTGTTGTTAATGTCTTATTGTGCCTAATTTATAAATTTTATCATGGGTATGTATGTGTATAGGAAAAAAAACATAGTATGTACAGTTGACCCTTGAACAGTGTGGGCGTCCGGGGCACCAACCCCCTGCACAATAGAAAGTCTCAGTTTAACTTTTTGCACTCCCCACCCCCAAATGAACTACAAATAGCCTACTGTTGACCGGAAGCCTTACCGATGACACAAAGTAGATTAATGCATTTTGTATGTTTTATGTATTATATATAGATTGTATTCTTAAAGTGAGCTAGGAGAAAACAAAAATGTTAAGGAAATCATAAGGAAGAAAAAATTCATTTAAGGTATTTATTGGAAAAAACCCTGCGTCTGAGTGGACCTGCGCAGTTCACATCCATGTTCAAGGGTCAGTTGTATAGGATTTGGTATTATCCGCAGTGTCAGGCATCCACTGGGGGTCTTGGAATGCAGCCCCCACAGATAAGGGGGTCTTCTGTATAATAGTCAAATATAGAGTCATGCTAGTTTTAGTGATGAACTACACGGTGAAAATTGTTTTATGTGGCTGCCAAGAGGTTTAACCTATTGAAACCAACTCCGGAAAGAGAAAATGTGAGCCTCTCCTTGATGTTAAAGAAACAAACAACCAGAAGAGAGAATGGTGTGTTTTAGAACATTCTCATGGCTGAACTTGAATGCCTGAGAGAGACACAAGCCAGCCCGGGTGAAGCCCATGACTAACCCACTTGTGAATTCGACATCTGGGATAATTATTATTTTGACACTTAATGAGTAACAGTGTTGTGAAGCAGGTGTTACACAGAACGCGAAGACAGGCGCCTGCCTAGAAGCCACTTCAGGAAGGACGAGGCAATTCAAAGTAGGATAAAAAAACACACACCAAAAAACAAACAAAAACAAAACCACCATCAACTATTGATGTTGATTCCGAATGAGTATTGGCATTTTCTTAGTGGTGCTGATTTCTTTAGCTTTTTCATTAGCTCCCACTTCATCTGCTACCAAGGAGAAGAGACTTGAGATTGATGAGGTCAGGACAGAGATCTGGGAAGCAACGTTGCCGGCTGTGGAATAGTCTTAATTCCTGGGCTTCTTGTCGTTGTGTCTCAAAGAGGCCTGGGGACTGAAGGCCTGGCCTAAATCAGTGCCCTAAAAGTTGGGGCCCTGGAATAGCATTAATGTGATACTTTAGTTTTATAAATGAAATGAGGAGTTTGATTACACACACACACACACACACACACACGTACTATTCTTAATATCCAGATACGTAGATGGTTGCATAGATCATGGATGCCAGCTTATGTAACAAACTCGTATACATGTAAATATATGCACGTGTGTATATATATTTGTAGTTTTTATATATGGTGTAGTGTTTTAGATACTACGAATTTCATCAGTCCTTGTACTGACTTGACCACGTGGGGACTTAACTCTCTAAGGAACCTTGTGTGGACAGAGGAGGAAGCTAGATTAGGGGCTGGGATTGTGTACTGTTCCTAGCTCTGACCTGTCCGAACCCCTTGATGTCATCTGTAAAATGGAGCCGTTTGCCCCCCAGACTTACTAGGATTGGATATCCTGATAGATGTGCAGGAGTTCTGAAAGCAGTCCAGCACATAGCAGTCTGAAGCACATATCTTATCACTAATGTCTGCTCACACAAGACAATTTCTGACACAAAAATCAGGCACTGGGAGAGCACCTGGAGTGACAGTGCCCGACATGAGGCCCTACTGTGTGCTTGGCCACACCTATGCCTACTCGCATGTGGCACTCACTTTACCCCAGTCCCTGTGTTGAAGGTGGCAACCAGATAGATGTCCTTGCTGTGACTCGATGTTAACCCTTTTCTAGGGTGCTATGGGGTAAGCAGATGTCCTCATCTCAATCATTCTGCCTCCCATTTGGCATGTATTAGCATAAAGGGTTGGATAGAATTGATGGACTTAGGCTGTTAGAGAAGGAACAGGTGACCGTGGCCAAAGGGAAGGTCATTTATCTGGAACAGGTGGGCCTGAACTAGTGACAGGGGATGGGCCTTACAGATGTCCTAGAGTGGTTGGGAAATGAGAGGCACCTAGAGCCTGTTTAGCAGGGGGTGATACCAAATGGAAGTGGACTTGTCAAAGTAACTGCAGAGGGAAGAATTTGGATGCAAAGAGCATAGTCAAGATGTAGTACGTTGGGTGCCATTCTCAGAAGGACAGCCAGGTGTGCACTTTCTGGTTACTGCACCGCTGTTCCTGTTATTTGCTGCCAGCGTGCAAGTTCGCAGGTGTGGCTATATTCTGCAAAGGCTGCAGGGCCGAGAAGGAGGAAGTGAGACCACTTCCATATCTAGTTCCCTAAGATGCCTTTCCGTGGAGCTTACTTTGGGAGCTGGCTAGCACAGGCTCCTGCCTTCCTTCGGGCCCGACTGGGAGCTGGGACTGCTGTAGGTTTGCATCCATGCATGTGGCTGTTTTAATTTTTCCCTGGATGGCCTTGCCTCGGATACTGCCTGCTGCCTGTGAGGGTTGCTAGGAAACTGGCAGAGGTCTGTATTCTCCTTGCTCAGGACAAGGCACGAGCCAGCTTCCTGGGGCCTCGAACCAGCAAGCATCACAAGAACATGAACGCTGAGCCGGATGCATTGCTCACTTGTGCTCTCTGCCCTGATCCTTCCCCTCGACACACCTTGACTTCTTTCTGCACAGTCAGTGGCCTTTGCCACATAGAAGCATTCAGGGCAGGCCGTGCCTCGTCAGCTGTCTGGCGTGCCTGTCATGTTGGTATTCACATGCCTTCATCAGGGAGTGAGGGTAGCTCCAGATCCAAATGACAATGAGATTCCCTCTGGTTATTTTTTGGGTCACCCTTGAGCAGAACCAATCCCTTCTTGGTTCTCTGTCACCCCCCCCTCCCCCCCCCGCTATTTGCATGGTCTCCTGATACAGCCCATGCATCTCCTACTTCCGAGCAATGCCTCATGCCTTTTTGAAGAAAAGAAGAGCTGGATGCATTTTTGGCCGTAGAGTCCTGGAGGGAAGCAAGTGCAGTGTCATTTCTATGGAGAACTTGCACATAGGTTCCTAGAAGCTGCATGTCCTGGACGCTTTGTTGACCATTGTTCTGTTACCGCCCTGCTTTCTGAGCACAGTGCTGAGAGAAGGAGAGAGCAGGATCTAAATGTCAGGATTGGGCTCTGGAGAGTCAAGAGGCAAGAAGCCCATTCTGCAAGGATGTTCCTTCTGATGTGCGTCGGGTTTGCTATAACTCCTGACAAAGTTGTCTTCTTTCACTTGGGGAAACTGCAGGTTCCACACGGACTGGCAGTTTTCCCTTTAAATGCTTATCCTGGGGCTGGTGTCCTGTTGGTAAGCATGTAAATTCATGTAATTTTTCTGCCAGTGCCTGTCCAAATGTGAAGTGAGATTATTCTTGGATGAGGCAGCCTGACTTCTGTGCATCGTGTCCGAGATATTCCTCATTACAACACTGTTTATTTCCATTTTTTAAAAGTTGGTAAACTGATCACTTGCACTGGTCCTTCCTGTGGGTTATTTATTATGTAGCTATTAAAAATGACTGGTGCCTGTGTATTTTTTAGTTGGGAAGATGGCCTCAACAGTGTATAAAAATACGTATATGGAATATTTCATTTATGTACAATTGTGACATATGTATAGATTAGAGATATTGAGATGGATATTGGCCAACAGTGTTCATCTTGGTGATAGAATGTAGTGATTTTTACTTTTTTTCTTTCTGTGTTGCCTTAAAAAATAACCAGATATCATTTCTTAAACGTTATTAAAGATACCACCTTTCCAAGAGTTCCCAAGCCTGAGTGTGCATCAGAATCAGCTCGTGTGAACCCTTTAAAGTACAAATTCTGAGGTTCCACCCCTGAGTTTGACTGTGAAGCTGGGCTGGGGAAATCTAAGGGACCTGTGTTTTAACAAGTTCGTGACGTACCTGATCCTTGAAGGGCATGTAGGAAATACTGTCTCTGATGAAGGAATTTCCTAGAGAAATACTATCTTGAAACAGTGTCGCTGAGTTTCTCCATTTCCCCTTTCTTTACTTAAATGACTCTAGAGACACCTCTGATAGTTAGAATCCTTTCCTGTTGAGTTATTGTCTGCTTTGTTACCTGCAAGGATGGACACCGTTGTTTCCTGTTCCTCTCCCATAAGAGACTCTTCCTTGTGATATTACTGTTTTGTAGAATGTAAATGACACTGTGCGATTTTGGAACCGGCTTCTTTAAACTGTGCCATGTGTACTTTTTTGATGTCACTAAATATTTTTCCACCACATGCTTTTTAACAGCTGCACAGTGCACCCTGGTATGAAGGTGTCATGATTTACTGAGCTAACTGACCCTTGCTCTTTTGGTCGTTCACCCCTGTGCATGTACCTTCTCCCCTCAGCTGAGTACACATCTCGGGCATTTCTAACACGTTCTTAGTATGGCTGGTTTCTAAGCTCCTTGCCATCTCCATCTCCTGCCTCCGACATGTTTGCTTGGTGGTATGTCCCCTGGGTGATGCTGCTCTTTATAGAACGTGGTGTTCTTGGTGAGACCTCCCTGGTTTGTTACAGGGAGTCTTTCTCCTCCTTGGTATAGACACCAAATCATTACCTTTCTGTTCTTTTATTAAGCAGCCAAATCAAACCCTTGGCTTCTATGGAACTTGTGGGCCCCTGAAATGATCAGGGTTTTGTTGTTGCCTTTGTTTTCGTGGAACAGGTTTCCCTGTCCCCTCAACCTGAGGACAGGATTTGACCTTTGTTTCTGTTTTCCTTCTTCCTGTTTTTCATTGTTTCAGTGTATTAGCTGGCTGCCCTCTCAAATGTATAATATCTGGAAATGTGACAGTAAAGTTGTCATCTTTCTCTCTCTCTCTCTCTAATATATATATATATATATATATATATATATATATATATATATATATATATAAAACATAATATATAGAATATGTATACATATTCATTTATTTTTATTTTTTATTTTTGACGTATTTCTTACCGTTAAATTTTTTTTTTTCTGGAACTGCAGAGAAACACAAAATAGGAAATCACCCCTAATCTCACCACCCAAAGATGATTTGAATTTCAAACATTTTGACATGTATGACATTAGCCTTTTCTGTACAGATGTGATACTATTACTCTGTAGAATTTAAATGATACTGTGTACATTTTATGATTGGCTTTTTCTAACTTTATAATGTTTGACTTTTTGATATCACTGAATCTTTTTCTAACACATGGTTTCTGATAGCTGTGCAGTGTTCCACTATATGAAGGTACCATGATTTCGTTAGTGACCCCTCCATTTGACATTCCGATTGTTTCCAGTTCTTCACTATTATAAACAAAACTTTAATAAATACATAAAATAAATAAAAGAGCTCTTTCAATATCATAGATGTCAAAATGTATTTACTTTCTCTTACAGTTTTACCCCCCTCCCCAATTCATCATTATCTTTTACTGTTTAAGATGTCTTGGGATCCCAAAGTTTAAAATTTTTATATAGTGAGATCTTTCCGTTTTTGCTTCCTTCTCCTTTGTTAAGCTTAAAAATCCCTTTCTCCTGCCAAGATCATGTTCATTTGTATCCCCTCTTAGTTCTTTTATGGCCTCATGTTTTGACACTAAACTCTGTAATCCATCTGGAGTTTATTTTGGTATATGTTGTGAGGCAAGGATCTCTCTGTGTTTGTTTTTTTTCTCAATTAGTTATCTGTCCCAGCCCCACTTACTAGGCAATCCACCCACCCTTTCCTGCAGGGCTTAGAACTGCAACCATAGCACACGCTAAATTCTTTGGATCTGGTGCTAGACTTTCTCTCGTTTCATTAATTCGCCTTGATTTGGGCCCATACAAAACTGTTTTAATTATTTTAGTTTTATACTGCCTGGTTTTAAGTACAATACTTCTCATCAGTCATCTTTTAAAATGTTTTTAGTTTTACCTGCTTATTCCTCTCTGTGACTTTTAGATTTATTTTTTTTGGGGGGGTGACTCCTATCTCTATTCAAATCTTACTAGAAATGTTAGATAAGAGAGGTCCAATTAGATAATTATGAACTGTAGACGTTTTCCTCCAGGTTGACTTTACTTCCTGACCAATGTCCTTTGGGCCCAAATTCTTAAGTACAAAGACACCTTACCGTATGAGAATTAGATTCTTCTCTTTGTAGATTGTTCTCAAGGATATCCTGAGAGACAAAATCAAATGTCAGTAAGTCCCCTCTAATAGTCCTCTGATCTACCAGTTCAGTATTAGTCACAACAGCAGTAGTGACATTATTTGGGGGGAACAACTAGAGGGAGAGTTAAGGAAAAATAGAAGTTAGTCTTTTGTTCTGTACTCAGTGAATTTATGTTTAATTCTAATTTCATTGCTTTTCTAAGCGCTTACAAACATCTGCTTAAATGATTTTAGATGTTTGCCACCTCTAATGCTTCAGCCCGTAATTGTCAGGTACTGGTGCCATTAAAAATCAGGAAATGTTCCAGTCTTGAATACTATTTTATTTTTTCTGGATGAGTTAAAACATTGAAACACATAGGAAAGCATTCATTGAAATGATAAGCTGTTATTTGGGGCTGTGTCTGTTTCTTTTTAGAAACAGCCCTTAATAGAA
The DNA here is from genome assembly GCF_057876585.1 of Rhinolophus sinicus. NCBI lineage: Eukaryota > Metazoa > Chordata > Mammalia > Chiroptera > Rhinolophidae > Rhinolophus > Rhinolophus sinicus. The sequence continues at coordinate 62,656,763 of NC_142508.1, read as the reverse complement.
CTGTGCCTGGCACATAGTAAGACTCAGATGGCAGCAGCTGTTAGCCACACACCTCTGCATGTAATAAAATGAGCATCTACTGTATATACTTTTAAAACACACACTGAGACTCTGTTTTGAGAGGAGGCATTTCTGTTGTTTAAGATCTAGCTGGATGGATGTGTTTAAACAGAGACTGACCTTGGCTGATCTGGGGAACTTACGCTGAGATGAGCATCGAGGACTGTCCCTTCTGTCTCTGCGTTCTGTGATTCTAGGTGTTTACGGAAGATCTGCTCTGTGCCCACTCGTGAGAGGGGATCCATGTGGTGTTAGTAACCGTTGTGTGATTGGGTCTTTATTATTAGTGCTATTTTAAAGGCACGTGGTTGTCGCTGAAACAATTAGAGAGCACTACAAGCCTGGGTTCCATGGAGGAGACACGAATGCCAAATATTCGGAGAAGACAGTGTGGGGTGGGCAGTCATCGGCTGCCCGCTCGCTTCTTCATCACGTTTGCTCTGTGGCGAAGGATAATGGTAGAGAGCAATGTGGGGATTAAGTAACGAGGACCGCTTGGGCGAACGCGGCAGTTCTTCTCCAAACTTGCCTGGTTCCTTCCTTGTTTTTCTAGAAGCAGCTCATTTCTTTGTTTTTGATGTCAAAACATGAAGTATGTAACGGCTGGGATGATTAAACAAGCAGACATTGAGATATTTGCAGGTGGTGGGTCTGGGGCCGTGCATGGGCCAACCTTTCCCCTCTGTCTGGGTTGTTGGTCTCTTTCTGTCTTAGCATCCTCTTGACCCACAGCCAGAGTCTCGCTCCAACCCTGACTTCTGTGCTTTATTGCTGTCTCTGCCACTGGGAACCCTCAGAATAGTAGAAGTAAATATTATTGGGGGAGACAATTCCGGGCTGGTCTCTGGGACAAATGGACTGGGATATCAGTAGGCAGTATCCCCTGGGTTTTGAGCGTCTTCCATCCCTGTCAGGAGAGAGGTCCTTTGACCAGCTCAGGTGTTCTGGATTCCTTGCCACACTATAGAGATAAAGGAGGACTGTATTCTGCGGGGTTGGGAGTCCTTAGACCTGCAGCGCTGGCCACAAACGAATGCTTCTCTCCAGAGAAGCCTTTGTCCCGCGTACCTCTAGACATCCCGCCCCAAGTGACTCTTCTCTCTGAATTATATTTTGCTGCTCTGCTTGACTGTTGTGAAGTACTGTGTACTGAGGAGCCAGATAACGGAAAGCTTCTGGACAGCACGGTCCCAGAGCCGAGCGGCCTGATTTCGAATCCTGCCCCCACCACATGAACTCTTGCCACGCGCGAGTGATGTACCCTCTTGACGCCACTTTCCCCATCTGTAATTTGGCGTCAACCATTGTAATATCGCGACATTGCCTTCCTCGGGCTGTGGTGAGGGTTAAATGAGTTCATACATGTAAGTGTTCCGGGCCTGGCCTGTGGCGAGGGCTTTGCAGCTGTGAGCATGGCTTCATCGGTGTTGTTGGGAATCTAAGCGTTCAAAACAAAGACAACAGCTCTCCAACTTGAGAGAGACGTTTTCATAAAATACTTCTGTTTGCATGAGGAGAAGCTTGTCTCTTTTACAAGATATTTATTTATTTTTCAATAATATAGCTCTAGCATTTAATTTTGTTTTTTTAATTTTATTGGGGAACAGAGTGTTTCTCCAGGGCCCATCAGCTCCAAGTCATTGTCCTTCAATCTAGGTGTAGAGGGCGCAGCTCAGCTCCAAGTCCAGTCGCTGTTTGAATCTTTAGTTGCAGGGGGCGCAGCCCCACCATCCCATGCAGGAATTGAACTGGCAACCTTGTTGTTAAGAGCTCCCTCTCTAACCAACTGAGCCATCCGGCTGCCCCTCCAGCAGCTCAGCGGCAGCTCGTTGTCTTCAGTCTAGTTGTGGAGGGCGCAGCTCACTGGCCCATGTGGGAATTGAACCGGCAACCCTGTTGTTCAGAGCTCATGCTCTAACCAACTGAGCTATCCAACCGCCCCTTTTACAAGATATTTTATTTAATTTAACCTAATAACCAGGAGGTGGAGCTTCGTCCCCCTCCCCTTGACTGTGGACTAGACTTAGTATCATACTTCTATTGAATAAAGTGTGGAAAGGGCCAAAGAGTAAACCTGCCAGTGCAGGAGCCTGGCAGGCACCACCTCCCAAAGTGATCAGGGGCAGTGTGCCCAATGAAAAGCCACGTTGGTGTCATGTACCCCTGATAGGATGCGATGAGACAGGTACTTCCTCCAAATCCGTAGCCTCAGTCTAGTTGTGAGAACACATCAGATAAACCCAGATTGAGGGAAGCTCTACAAACACCTGAGCAGCGCTCTTCAAATGTGTCCAAGTCACAAAATATGAGGAAAGACGGAGGAACCGTCTCAGATTAGGAGACGTATCGACTCAGTGCAACATGGGATCCTTGAAGAGAAAAAGGGTATGTCACTTTCTTGGTTTCGACGAGTGTTCCAGATATTAAGAGCTAAGCTGTTAATATTAGGGGAAGCTGAGTGAAGAGTATTTGGGGACTCTGTACTATCTTTGCTGCTCTTCTGTACACATACATATGAAGTTGTTTCAAACTAAACAAACAAAAACAACCTCAAACGCACAATACATCCTTGTTCAAAAATATTTCCTTACTTTAGAAGACTATGAAGTAAAAAGTAGAAGCTCCACCCCGCCTCCTGTCTCTGTGGTCACACCGTCTCAAGGGCAACTACTGTTAACATTTGGTGTTCCTTCCAGCCCTTTTTTCTAAGTGCACATAAACATTTTTATTAAAAATCTTAAAAAGCCTTTTTTATTTCCATTCTGATTACATGCCTTCGACGTTGCAAACCTTTTCATTTTAGCACAACTATTTTCCAAATAAACTCCCTTTTCGGTCAGATTTTGGCTCTTCCATGAGATTTATTTAAAGTGGTGTTTGTTTAGCCAGTGCTTAATTTTATTTTCCACTCAGACTTCTAACCCATCCAGGTCCCATTTATATTACCTCTGCCCTTGCTAGTCTTTCTAAAGCCTCCCAAATTAGCATCATCTGAGAATTTAATTAACTTGCTGTTTACTAACCCTCTCCTTTCAAGATAATTAATGAGGATGTGAAGTGACACTGGGCCTGACACTGCTCCCAGTGGCACCTGAGCTGGCACCTACCCGAGCGGGCCCTCCGGGCTTGTGGTCTCCCCTTGTTTACCTACTGCTAGTTCCCAAGCTGTGTGGACACACTAGGCGCAGGTACCCCAAGGCAAATGTTTGCTTAAAATCAGGCTTTCGTGCCTCACCTTTTATCCACTCATTTTCTGCTTTGTTAATTAAAAAGTCTCATTTTACTTAGAATGGAATGCTTATTTTTTTGTGTTATTCCCTAGACAGAGTTTCCATTACCGGGCTTGAAATTAAACTAGCTGAGAGAGTCAGGTGTTACAATTCCCTTTTGTTTCTGTAAAAGTGGCTGCAAAGCATCTCTTGCATTCTCGTCTCCCCACCCCCAACTTTCTACTGAATCCAGGAAACCAGAGGTTATCGTTGATCTAGGATTCAGCACCGTCCACTAGAACTTGCTGCGATGATGGATGTGTTTTGTGTGTGCGCTGTCCAGCACGGGAGCCACTGGCCACGTGTGGCTACCGATCACTTGAGATGTGGCTAGTGTGACTGAGGAACTGACCTTTTAGTTTTATTTAATTTAAATTAAAATAGTCACATGTGGCTCCGGGCTACCGTGGTGGGCAGCCACTGTTAGTCCTCTTTTGTGTGCCATGGGTTATCTGTGGCAGGTCTGACACCCCCCAGAAGTTCCCATACCGCCCCCCTCCGCCTCTTTCTTCTCTGGCAGAGAAGAAAAACTGATTTCAACCTCACATTCGGCAAGCTGTAATTAGGAAGGTAAGTTTTCTGAAGGAAAAAGATGTTACTTTCTAAATCCAAATGTAAATGACTTGGATTATCCGTGTCACTGAGCGCTTCATTCATGCAGATAATTGAGAATTGACAGTGTCCTTTTCCCTCAATTACTTCCTGATAGTTCCATGTGTTACAATGGGAGAAACATGAAGCTGTTTTTAAATAGCTATGTTAATGTCCTCATTAATTTTACCTTTTCCTACCAATTAACAAATATTAACTCCTGTGGCAGGATTGAGTTGGCTTCCCTCATGAAGCCACATCCATCCTGAACTCCTTTCGCGCCTGAGGCTGGGGGAGCCCAGCTATTTGCTTCCTGTTTTGCAGTGTGCAGCTCAGACAAGAGGTGCTGCTTTTCAGGGGGGTCTTTGTCCCGGATTACTCACAGGGTAGCGCCGTGTGGCCTGACCAAGCCTGACCAGAACGAGGAGATCTGGGGCTGACTTCCGTGGCCCCTGCTTGCACGCCGTGTTCTTTTACACATGGCACAACCCAGTGGTGACAAACCCAGGTGCCTCCAAGGGCCGTGCAGGTACCTAAAATGGGTGCTCGTGCTGACCTGGAGAGCGGCTGCTCCATCTTACCAAGATAAATGTTGTCCTGAGGGGCTGTGGTGCCCGGACAGCCAGATAGTACCTTTTGTTTTTTACATAGAATTTGAAAGTCTCAGTTGCATGGGAAATTTTCAGATTTTAAAGTGTTAATCATTCATTAAGAATGTTTTAAAACTCCGAGAATTATACAGCTCTTACCTGCAGGCTGCCCACTTGCTGCCAGTTTGCCATCTCTGACTTAACTCTCATGTCCACTAGGATCTAGTCCACTAGGGTCTAGAATTCTAGTCCACTAGAATCTCTCCACTAGTGTGTGCAGGGCTAGGCACACGTAGATGGTATGATGGAGAGAATGCTTATTTTTCCCCCGAATTCCAGACTTTCTGACCACACGTTATTGGATGTCAAGGTCATTGCTAGCATTCTCCTCTTAAGAGGTGCTTAGAAAGGAAAAGCATGGCATATAGGAGCATACACAGGGACCTAACTCTTCTCCTTTTTGTTTTTCTCCTTCGCTGTTTTAAACCTGGGTTCTTTTCAGCTACTAGAGCCAGTAGAAGAAGCCCTACTTTTTTGTTGTTGGTAATTCTATTATTGGGTTAGTTGAAAGTTGAATTCAATTACAGGTATTGTTTACTTCCGAATAAATATATAACCTTAACTCTTACTCATATGGTGTTATTCACTGTGGACTGGAGAACACACTTACAATGCAAGTTCTTATGTTCAAAAGCGTGTAAACAAGGGATGAAGCTTAATTGTTTTGGAGTCATGTCATAATTCAGCGTTAAATGGTACTTGAATTACTGTTGACCTTCAGTTTGAAACAGCTTATTTTTATATCAAGTTTGCAAGCCTGGCACTTACTGAATTTTGACAAGTTGGAAGAAACTTATTTTGGTTAACAAAGAAAGTGTGTGTGTGTGTGTGTGTGTGTGTGTGTGTGTGTGTGTTCTTTGTTGATACTCTGAATGATTGGCTAAATCATTTTTCACAAAGTTTTTCTTCAGGAGTTAGCACATCACTGCCAAAGGGGAGAATCCATCCAGTCACTTGTTTTTATAAATAAAGTTTTATGAGAACACAGCCATACCTGTTCTTATACATATTCTCCATCACAGCTTTTGTGCTATGATGGCAGAGTTGAACAGTTGTGACAGAGACAGTCTGGACTTCAAACCCTAAAATATTTACTGTCCGGATATTTATAGAAAGAGTTGGCTGACCGTTGGCCTAGATGATAGAAGCATGTTTTCTTAGAGGCCGTATTTTTATGAATTCTGGGGAAAATACGGAGTAAAAAATCATTCTACCTCGACCATCCTTAAAACTACAGTTGTCAGCTCTGTCGGTTCTGGTTTATTTCTGTGATCTTAAGAATTTGCTTATTAGATGTTGAATGCAATGACCCTGGTTTCATGGAACTAAACCTGCATCAGCTTTTCCCTAATGTACTGCTAGTCATTTTATTCAGTAGACTGAGTAGCTTTCAACGTTTCCGTGGGAAAGACACTGCTCATTAGTGGATATGTTCAGCCTTCAGTTGAGCTAAAATCGGAATGCTTTCTCAACCTGAAACAGTGGGTATTATTCTAAATGTTAAGTAATATAGCTCTCTACAAAGATAAAGTGCTTCCTAGTCATTATTAGCTGTGTGCCATCGTCATTCCTCACGATAATGCATGAAGTAGGTGCTTAGTGTTGCCATCCAGATTTTATCACTGAAGCGGGAAAAACGGGTGACTTGCTGAAGGTCACATAATAACAAAGCCCGCTGGCAATTTGTGTCATTTCATGAGTCATGTTGGCACTGGGGAATGCAGCTGGCACCAGCGGGGCTCACACCCAGAGGCAAGCCAGTCCTTCTAACAGGTTCTTCCCCTGGAAAACCTGATGATTTCATTAGTGAGGTAAGTGAATGGGTGATCAACTAATTAATTCGTCTTTGTGTAGACTGAGGACCCCAGTGAAATCAGATGGTGGGAAAAGCTTTCTGAGTCCTCAAGTGCCCCTTCCAACCGATTCTCACTAGACAACTTAAAAAAAATTTTTTTTTGCTTGACCATTTATGAAGTGTGTTTACATTGATTTACTGGCCAGAGCCTCATGGCCCCTCGCTGCGTGCTTGCGTTATTCCATTTTATAGCTGAGGAGGAGCTTAGTGTCAGAGCCCCTCTCACCGGCATGGCTCCCGACATCTGTGCCCGTGTTCTTGCTGTGGAATGACTTGACTACTGTGTGTCCAGTAGGAAAGCACATGGTTCCTGCCTTTAGGATCCTTCCAGTCTCATAGGGAATGTGCCACATCCATACAGCTGCCAACCAGTACTCAGGGCGTTGGCGGGAGAAGATGTGCTGAGAGACGGAGACTTTGAGTTGAGAGGAGAAAGAGGCACCGCAAACAACTGGCGTGAGAGACGGGATGCTCAGAAGAGGGAGCAGAGTTTGGCTGACCTGGAATGGAAGTACACACAGGAGGACATGCCATGCGCCAACCTCACCCCTGCACCCCTCTCCACCACACACACACATACACACACACACACACACACACACACACACAGACACACACGCACACACATACACACACACACGTGCACGCAGCCACTGAAGGGCCGAGAGTCAGTAGAGCTGTTTGGAGACAAGGCCGGTGCAGGGGAGTAGTGGGTGGTGAGACACTATAGTGGAGGACCTTTCTTATGTACAGAGAATGATGGGAATAATGTTTAGAGAAGATTACTCATTCCTGCATTATTGTGTGAGGAAACAAGAAGCTTGCTTGGACAGACAGACGGTGAATGAATGAATCCAAAGCAGGTAGAAAGACCACTATAATAATACAGGTCTTACCATAAGAGGGGGACTGGCTGTTGGTTTCTTTGGCCTTATGTTGTTACAGAGTAATCTGGAAAAGTCATTGAAAACTTGTATTTTAAGACTTAAACCTTTAAAATACCTACTAACTGGGCCACTGTGAGTTGCACCCTCCTTAAAAACAAAAAAAAAGGTTAAAATACCTACTAAAAAAGTATCTGTAGTCTATATGAATACAGAGCAAGCTACTGGATTTGCGATTCCAAAAAGATGCCACCTGCCAATCAGTGTGGTGCTTAGTGATTGGCTGCGTCTTACACTGTAACCTCAGGAAGAAACCCCAGGCAGGTTTGCGTCCAGATGTCACCAGGCACCAGTAACATTTTAAGTACTAACATGCATAATGCCTGCTGTTAGCATCCCAGTGCCCTAGAGCTGGCAGGATCTTAGCCACCCTCTCTCTCGTCCTACCTTTCTCCAGTCTCCTCTAAACCCCATTGTTTTGCTCAGAGAAATTTTCCCAGTTGCCAGTTTTTTAGATGCAGTTTTCTAGAACTTGGGTTTCACTGAAGAAAATGCCTCGTGGTTCTCCAGCAGGTTTTGTAAACCATCATCTTCTATTGTGGGCCCTCCCCATCTCATCGCTGGTTCTTGGGTCTTCTGGAACAGAAAGAACTTGTTGAATATAAGGAGAGGATGTGTTGGTCAGTGTGGACTGGCTGATGAAAATCCTCCCTATATGTCGCCGTTTAAAACTAGTTTTACAAAAAATGTCTCACTGACTGGCCTCGCAGCCACATTCCATTGGGGGCTTGAGAGCAGAACTGGGAGGTAGCATCGTTAGACCAAGTTGCTTGGAAGTCCCTGGGGAGGGTCTGTTGTCAACGGGGCTGGCCAGCCAGGCAGAGGACTGGGGAGCCTGGAGTTTGGGCCTAAACTGGAAAGGGAAAGTGACATAGCTGAGCATTCACCTTCTGACTCCATGTGGAGAATGGTCCCTTCCTCACAGATCCCAGAATTTGACAATTGGTGCAAGTGAAAGATATAACCAGTTCCTTAAGGTCTACCAGCAGCAATTCTCAGCAGCATCTGTCCTATAGGAGGACAAGAAATTCAGGGAGAACATAAGGATGTATGTGTGTGTCTGTAAAAACAAACCAGGTCTTCATCCTGATTGTCCTGGAGACAGGCAAGCTGCTCGGCCATGAATTCTGGGAGTGAGTACCCATTCGGCCACTACCTTTCAGATGTCTGAGCATTGTCACATCACTCCATTGACTCTTGTAGACATTTTATGTTTAGAATTCAGCTGTGTACTAAATTCTTTTTATCTGTAAAGATGTGGTGGACACTGCGAACTCCTTCGCAGTTCTGACAGCTCGAGTTACTTCCCCGGAGAGGCATCTGTGCTGTGGTCCCTGTCGTCTGTGATGGTCTATAAGTTCTAGATGTCTTTCAGTCTACCCATCTTGTAGTTATTTGTCAGTTTTCATAGTAAAAGAGCTCTTGTAAAGGAGCATAGCAGTATTAAACGTATGTAAATACAGCTAGGTATGTAGACGAAATGGAAGGACAGAGCGACAGTGACTGCCTAAGTTCTCCTCTGGCTGGGGGGACATTTTGGCAGATTCAGAGGGGGAAGGAGAAGCACTTTTGGGATCTATATGCTAAAAAAAAATTATGTCACTAAGTACAGCTATTTATATTAATTATATCCTGCCATAGCATTTTATTTAAACAAGCAGTAACTATTAGCAAACATATTTATTCTCTCAGTCCCAACCTCCCATTTTGGTCATCAAGGAATGTGGAAGTCCAGGGAAGCGTATGCTCACAGGAATGGTGACCCCGGTGGGGAAGACCTAGTGCTGTGGGAGCCCACAGGTGAGGAGACAATTCCAGCTCAGGTGTCATCGATGGACAAAGAAGTCCACGTGGAGGTACCATCTACCTGCCCGGAAGTTGTGCAGCATTTCAGCAGGTGAACAGGTTGTTCAGAAGGGTTTCCAAACAGGAAAGGCACAGCGACCAGGAAGATTAGAGTGGGTGGATAAGGCAGGAACTGCCTGGAGTCTCACTTTTTTGTGGAGAGAGGAATGGAGTGGCGGATTGGAATTGGAGATGGAGGAAGGGAATTTGGACTAGATTAGCGAGGTCTTCAGTGGCAAGCTAAAGACCAGGAGTAACAAAGGAGCATCGCAAGATTTTTCCTCCTTTGTTCAGACTTTCAGCCAGCAGTTTTTAAATACCTGCTGTGGGTCAGGAGCTGTGCTGGGCACCAAGGTAGAAACAGACAGCGTGGTCTTCCAGCCTGTGAGACACTGTTGGTGGTGTGACGAAGGGGCAAGGTGTGGCTTATGACACCGTAAGATAAGTCAGTGTGGAAGCTGCTGCCACTGGGCTCTGGGCCAGAAGAGGGAGACGTGAAGGAGTGGCCTGTGAACCCGGCCCTTGCACAAAGGAGAGGTCTGATCTCTCCAGCTGTATATTTATTTTCTTTTGTTCTGCTCATCCCGATACCATTAAAAAGACTCAGCTATTCTCATTTTACTTCATTAACAATACAAGACCATTCGCTTTTAAAGTTAAGTAGTGTGACCCACTCCGTGCACTTTTCCAACTAATATTAATAGAATGGTGTTTTCACACGGGCCTCATTCCTTTGGTTGCATTGTTCCCAGAGCCCTTGCAGGTGGGTGGTGGGCTTTGATCCAAACCTCAGTGAAATGTCTTGGTTTCTAGATATTTCTTGGGCATTAAACTGTTTCTGACCCAGAAAGGACCAACTTGCCGACTCACTCACCTTCTAAGGCAGGTCATCCAATGAGCTTGCATCGGAATTGCTTGGAGAGCTTGTTAAAACCCAGATTGCTGGGCCCTACCGCAGAGTTCCTGTAGGTCTTGTCAGGGTATGAAGGGGTTCCTGATGCTGCTGCTCCGGGGACCATATTTGGAGAGCCCCTGCTCTAAGCCATGCATCCCCTGGGGAAAGGAACTGCTGTGTTCTTGGTGGGACCTTCCTTTAGCTTCACCCTTCCTCCAGGACCTCCACAGTGGGCGCTCTAACCAACCTTTCACTGCAAGAACAGATGTGAAGTTGCACAGTGGCCTCCGAGGGAGGAAAGCCAGTTCTCCAGACTCACCACAGAGCCCTCCAGCTTATCCTTGTGAGAATTCAGACTCCTGCAATGCCTGTGCGACTTGCAAAGGTGCTGGGCCTTGTGAAATGGGATTCTAGACTTTTGACTTTCCACCTCCTTGTCTGTGAGGGAGCAGCCATTCTCAAGACTAAGACTTGATCTCAGAAACGGATGTCAGCCATGAGGAGTGGCAGTTTTGTTCTCGTCTATCTTTGGTCCCCTGGCCTCCCAGTGTGGCTGTCGGACTTCAAGATTCAGCCTTGTGTTCATTCTCTCCTGCAGGTTGGTTCTAGGACCTGTCTGTGAGAGACACCCCTTTGTGGTCTGGAAATGGCATTGAGGAGATGAGGGTTCTCATGTTTAGTGACAGCCCGAGGGAGGCCAGCGGACACCCAGAGACCCTCCAGACCAATGGATGCCCCCCTTGTGAGCTCCCTGCCCATTGGAATGATTAATTGATGTCCTCCACTCTGCTGGACAATTAAGGAAAGCAGGAGAAGGAGGGAAAAGTCTTCAGTTAGACCTAATTTGGCACCATATTGTTTTCTGTTAATCTATTTTGTTTTCTGTCCGTCTGTCCCAAGGGACGGGTGCCTTGCTGCTTGCTGAAGCATGCATAACTAATGTCCTCATTAAGGGCTGATCTGTTTACCAGGACCATGCTAGGAAGCCAGCCTGCCAAACCGAGGCGCAAGCTGGGGGCTGTTACCTCCCTCTGGGCCTTAGCCCCACCTCATTAAGCTCGTCTGGGCTATTGATTGGGAGCCTGTGTTTGGAAGAGTCTTACTTACTCCATGCATTATCTTGACAGATTGATCAGACCTGATTGAGAACCTCTTAAAGGAACGAACAGCTGTAATGGGAAAGTTGGACTCTGTCATCCGTTAGGATGATTCTGGGAGCAAGAAGAACAAGGCTGACATCTTGGAGCAATTGTATTTACAATTAACATGGCTGAAAACGATTGCCTCTATTGATCCCCCCTTCCTGCAATTACAGCCCCATTGTTTACATTCCAGCACTTCAGTTATAAAAAGGAAATTCAATAATTATTGCATTATTTAAAGTTAAAGTGCCACAGAGTTTGCTGGCTACGCTTGCTGGTTGATTTAACGTTCAGTAAAATCCATGCTGAGCTCTCCATCTTGAGGCTGAACAATATCGGCGTTTAATGAGACTTAAAAGTGGGGGTGGGGTGGGGGGAGAGCAAAACTCAGTGCACAGGGTGTTTGTCTGGGTTATTTATGGGGGGGAGCCCGAAAGCAGGGCAGAGAAACTAGCCATGTCATCATTCGCAAAACTATCCCGTCACCACGTGGCTGTTCACTCTGCAGCCCACTCTTTCCTGGCCTCGACTCAGACTCAGCTCTACTTCAAAGAAGCATTTTTCTCTTTTCACTGTCTTGGTCCCTTTTCTTATTCCCACGAGTGTAACTATCTCCTTCAACCTTCAACAAAATCCATGGAATTTCGGGAGAAACGGTGAAAAATCTTAGCAGCCACCTCCTGAGCACCGTCAGAGGCATTTGTTTAGAGAGAGTTTTTCTCTCCTGCCTCATCACTTTCCCATTTCCTCTTTCAAGGGAAAAATGAAATCAAAATTAAGCACCTCTTCTAAGGAAGAAGTCAGCCCTGTGTGTGTGCTCACTGCCCCCTGTGCGTCTCATGCTGGCTGCCTGCATCTCTTCTCATAACGAAGGTGATGAGGGTATTTGTCAGCGAATTGTGGGAACTCATGAAAAGCCCCCGGGTTTGAGCACCAAATTCATGCTCTCAGCAGCAGCAGCAGCAGCAGCAACCAGAAAGTTCAAGAGCGTGGGAGGAATTTTAAAGACCATTTTATTTTTCTCGTATTTGGATGACAGTCTTCTGTGGGCCCTGTTCCAGCAAGACATCTGGACAGGTGCGCTCAGCAGGATGCAGAGCTCGGGAGGAAAAAGTGATACCTCATGCCTCACCATCAAGAGTCACGCTTTCAGTGACAGCCCTAGGAAATTTGAGACTGCAGGTGTGAGAGGGGAGAGGAAGATGAATAGAGCCAATTCCGACTTTTATGAAGTATCTGGGACAGACCAGTAGCAGGCAGCTGCTTCCGTGTGACTTTTTCACTAAAAAGGTGAATTCTTGTGTGCGGGCATTGCATGATTTATCTAGTGCAGTTTGTTAGAATCTGAAATACTCTTTGGGAAAAGGCGGGTGCAGAGATTTTAGGCCTGGGGAATTTTCCTTTCTATAGGGTAATATCTCTCTGTGTTCTGACTTGGGTCTCTGTTCCGTGACCTTTACTGTCCAAGCCAGAGGAGCAGTTCTCCGAGTGTGGTCCCAGCAGCATTAGCATGGGAGATGGTTAGAAATGCACATTCTCGGCCCCCCCGCCCCGAGTGAATCAGAATCCCTTGGGGCGGGCCCAACAGTCTGTGGCATGACGAACCTCCTAGGTGCTTCTGATGCTCGCTCAGAGTTAGAACCACCGAGCTGGAACACTGTCTGCTTCATTAACAACCAAGCCCACGGTGCTGCACCTGCCAATCAGAAGGGAGGAAGCCAAATCTGGGCTCGAGGTAGAAAGACAACGTCTGTGCCAAATATTTGGGCAGCCCTTCACATCTTCCAAAGGATTTTCCACCCATGTTTTCTCATGTGGTTTTTAAAATTGCCTCTGAGGAAGACAGGGCAAGTATAAACATCTCCCTTTTCCAGATGAAGTCACACACCTGTTTTGACCACCAGGCGAGTATTTTTTCTGCTGCATTGACTGTCACGGGATTAAGAGATACAAATAAGCAAATCCTTCAGAGTGGATGTGGGGAACCAGGGAGGTGTCTGCCACCCCTTTCAGCGGACTTTTCCTTCCTTTCCTGGTTGTCACACAGGATGTTGGCCGACATGGTAAAGAACACGATCCTGGGTTTTAAACAGGCACCTTGGTAGGCAAAGAGGTCCAGTAAACAGATAAGATTTGGTGGCAAGGACATGGGCTTGTGGTGTGGATCCAGCCTCTGCTTGCATCAGCGGCATGACCTTGGGCAAGTGACCTAAAATAAAATTTAAGTAAGCATCCTTCTAGGAAAGAAGTAGGCCCCGTGAGTGCTCAGTGTCCTTTCCGCGTCATAATTTCTGTGTATCCCAGTTTTTTTTCTGTCGAGTGGGAATTAATTCCTCTGTGGGGCTGGGGCGGGAGAATGGCTATAAGAAAGGAAATGTGAAATAAGTAAGTTTAGTGGATGTTCATGTCCATCCCAAAGCTCACCTGATTTGAAAAACAATGCTAGTGATGACCTTGTTTATTATGAAGGCTAACAGTGCACCTGGCACTATAAGCACTTGAGAGGAATTATCCCATTGGCTCTTCCCAGCGGTGCTATGAGGAGGTTCTGTTATTGTCCCAGTATTGCAGAGGAGGAAACTGAGGCCCAGCAGTGTATGTAACTGCCCAAGGTAGCACAGTGAGTGAGAGGCAGAGCGAAGGTTTTCCATCATGCTGTCTTAATCCAGAGTGCACCTAAACCACCATTATTGGCAGCAGTTTGACATGGAGTTGAATGAGAAGCTAGAGTAGCGTGTGCATGGTGGCCTTCATTTTTGTTTGGGGGCGTACATCTGGGAGAGGTGGTAAGCGGTGCTAGGGAAGAAGTACATCTTAATGAATGAAGAAAGTGACTGTTACCCGTATACTATCCTAGGGAAGGGGCAACATTCAGGTCCCAGGAGCTTTAGATAGTTTCCGGAGGGCGGTCAGGATGACGTGAGCCTTGTGGGACCCTCTTTATTGTTTTATGTACCCACATACCTCCCTCCGCTTCCGAGCTCCCTATGTAGATACTCATGCGACCATCGTTTTACATGTGCCCGCACGCTCTGATGGGCCTCTTCCTTAGGGAGGCCCTACCTAGGGATGAGCTTCCTCTCCTTTCTGGAGGTTTCCTAACAGAGGGAAATGAAACCTGTCATATGAAGGCAGCAGCATTCCACAACGGTCCATATTTGGATTTTTCTAGAAAAGATGGAAAGCCAAGGCAGGTACAACCTATATATAGATGGTTAGTAGATTTATGCTGTTATGTTTTTCCTTCTAGAACTTACTCTACTTCTCTCAAGGGAAACACTCGTACTGAGACTTTTGAATCAGGAAATGTCACTCACCTGAGGGAAGAGAGACAGGGCTGGGACGTCTCCACCTCAGCCTTGGAGCTTGGACACTGAGAGCGAATAATCAAGGCTTGATCCAGGGCTTGAGGAACCTGGCCTAGAAACCAGAAAATAGGTCAGAGCAACGCAAATGGATTGATCTAAGGGAACGTTTTTATTTCCTTTCACTTTCTCTTGTCAATCGTGGTCTGGGCTTATATCTTTTGGCGTCTGCAGGGCTCCTGCAGCGAAATAGGACTAAATTAGCATGTGCCAAGGATGAGGGCATGAGTGGATGAAAAGCCAACGTTAAACAGAAAGTACATATATATATTTAGGTTGACCTTCTAGAATCCCTCCTAAGAATGTCGTATTGAATTTGGAACTGTAACACAACCTCTGATTAAAAAATTTAAAAACTTTGTAATGCAACCCCCTGATTAAAAACTGCATCTCCTCCGATCCTGGTTGCATTACACCTGAAACAATTCCTTTTTTTTAGGCATTCAAGGTGAATAGCTGGGTCCGGGGAGTCTTGTGTTCTGGAATCCGCCGTGGTCTGTGCAGCGTAACTTGATGGCTGTGAACTTGGCCTTGAATCCCAGGTTCCAGTCCTGCCTCTTCCACACTTCGGGAAGTTTTGGGGGGTTATGTGACGACCACTCTGAGCGTTGGGTTCCTCCAAGGACAGGACCCAAAATCTACCCACCTCATGGGGCTGAAATGAGAAGATTAAGTTCGAGAAGGTTCTTCCTCAGCTGTAAATGCCGTGCATGGGAAGGGTGGTGAATAAACACCCCCTTACTTCTTCCTTATTTCATTTTACGATGTGGGAAATTAGCAAACTAGCTCTGGACCCTCATCTTCTTATTCCTTTTCAACGGAAGTGTTAGTGAGATTTTTATAGTCCTTGCCCCAAAGGGAGAAGCTGGAGTCCTTGGCGTGCTGTGGTTAGTGGTTTTTCCCTCCAGAGGCACGATGTACAGCGGCCCCTCCATCGGGGACCTTCTTTTTATGGATTGAGAGGCCCTTCCACCTGCCCTTGCCTAGATATGCATCAGAGCCCTGACAGGTGTCTCCAGGGGCCCTACTGGATTCCCGCTGGGGGGCTTCTCTGTTCTGAAAGAGGCGGCTGGTATCCCCTGGGGTAGCCCGTTTGCTCAGAGAGATGCCTGGGAGCGGTTTTACCCCATCAAAGAGCTTCACTGTTCCATTTGCTCTTGGAATGGAGTTGTGCTGTGTGCACAGAAAAGTGTGTTGAGAGGGGTGGGTGTGCGTGCGTGTGTTTATATTAACAGGTGTTATTCCCCAAGAAGTTTCATTTGTGAATCCTGTGTGTGTGTGTGTATGTCAGTGTCAGAATGTAGTTTGTCCATTTCTGCTTTAAAAAGGAGGCTTTGACAAAACCTGATCAATATTTTACATTCCATGCATGAAGAACCAGATGTTAGAAGTTTCCTATTGTTGGGGAGGAGGAGGGAGCCGGGGCCCCTCCAGATTTATAGAAATCAATGTTCTCTGACAGAAGTTGGTTAGTTTTCCTGGGAAACAAGTAACAGGAACACATTTTTTTGATTTTCACGATGAATTATTTTCTAACAAGAGCCCTCTTCTCGTCTCTGACTTTCAGGCATTGGCCAGGGTGAGCGAGTGTAACATATTAATGGGGTGTAGAGTCCCACAAAGTAACGTGGCTGGCTTCTTTTCTTTCCTTTCTTTCTTAATTATTAATCTGCTTTTGTTCTTGGCTTTACATGCCAGGTTCATTATTGGAGGCACCGCTTTTTGCAGCGAGGGCTTTTCTTTTCCAAGATTTTCCCCCGGAAGCAGACCCAGAAGGGAAGATGTGAGACATTAGATGTTTCCAGCAAAACCGAGGTGGGACAAGCATTTTCAAATGTAAATAACTCCCACAAGATCAGAGGTGCAGGAAAAGGACTCTGATCATTTCCAGCACAAGGTGCTGACCACATAATGTGTGTAAGTCAAATTCCTCATCGCTGGCGGTGAGGACGCTCTGTTCTCTGCTGCCTGGGGGTAGTTTGGAGAAGTTGGAGATTGTTGAGCTCTTTTTCTGCTTCCCTTTATGAGTCAAACTGGATACTTATTTCCTTCTCATAGGTCGCTGTACATCTTGGAACTTTCAGAAAGTAAATCCTGTTGCCAAGTGTAGAAGTTTCTTTCAGTGGAAAGGATTGTACAGTGCCATTCATATAATGCAGCGTTTTTGCAGGCACTTTTTACGCCAGTCCGTGAGATTGGGGAAAATCCAGGAAAGCCTTAGGCTGATTCAGGGTTCCAGGGAAAGCCTGGTGGGACTGCGTGAGTGTGGGTGTACCTCAGTTGCCACTCGTGTTTAGCCAGGTTGATTGACATTCTTGATTTACTAGTTGGTCATACTTCCTCATTATTAATTTGCGGGCAGATGCCAGTTTTTGTCTAGTGAGTCAGTGATTTTCAGTGATCCAGCTTGTATATTCTCACACTGGTATTGCAGCCAGGGGATGCCCTCCTTATATCCCTTGGCATATCATCTCTAAGTCACCACTGCCTTAATCGTCTGCAGGCTACGCACGTAGGGTAAGGCATAATCTGTGTGTTTGCACGGTGTCTAATGTGTTGTAGACACTTAGAATTAATCCAGCACCGAACCCTGCCCAATGGGTTCAGCAGCAAGTTTTCTTTGGGCCCAAGTGTAGCACACATGCACATGAACCACAGTTGAAGTGTTTTTTTTGTGTGTGTTTTTTTAAACTGTACACCTGACCTGACAGAGGTGAACAGATAGGAATCTTGAACAGAGTAAAGAAAAATGGAAAGTACAAAACCTGGGTCCCCTGCCCTGAGGATGGGAGAGCTCTGTGATAGAGGCCGAGAGGGCTGGGGAGTTGAGGGGTTGCATGGGAGAAGCATTTCCTGCCTGGCGTGGAGAGCAAGAACTCTGAAAGGAGGCAGCTCCTTTATTGATGCTCCACTGGGATTTGTGCCTTGGTGGATTCTTCTTATATTACAGTGAATTTAATTAAATACATTGTGATCCCAATTGAGGGTATTCTAATTAGCTGGGTCAGGAACAAATTATTCTCCCTCCTTCTCCAAATGAAAACATCTACTCTCTTCTGCAGAGAGAGCATGTCCTTGGCTGACTGACTTGCCCCTGTGGAGTCCTCATCGGCCCCTCCAGCCCCACCCCTTCCTGCTGCTTCTTATTAGACCCGTTCCAAGGGTGGAATTCTGGGGATGAGGCCTTTGCCCCTTGGGAGGGAGAGGGTGTCTGGCCAACAGGGTCAGGGCATTGCCCCACTCATGGCCTGGGAAATGACCAGATGGTGTGGAGAAGGTCACAGAGGTCAGAAGCCTGCTGCTAGCTTGGGGCCTCTGTTTGCGCCAGGTTGGGCAGCCTGAGAAATACCAAGTGGGAATTTAAGAATTTGGTGAGAACAGGATCTGTCACATTCAGGTAGACATCAGGAAACTTAGGTCGTGAGCGGAAGGACGTTTAAGTTGGGACATCACCCTTACAAGTAGGTGTTTCCTAGCAACTGGGGAATAGTTTATTCTGGATTAGTGTGTGTGTCTGGAGAATGAATTTGAGTGCAAAAGCAAGCTTGGAATTGCGAACGAAGCTTTTGTGCAAGTCTCTGAGAGAGGACGCTAAATGTTCCCTAGAGCTGGATAAGTGGGAGAGGCTGTGCCTCCGTCTGCCTTGCTCCCTTTCATCCTTCTCTCCACCATTCGTGGTGTGTGCCCATTTCCCTTCCAAAACGGCTCTCAAGTGGCAGAAGAATTCCTGGTGTCACGAGAGACTGGTATGTACCATACCACCATGAGCTCCAGTGTAGTAGAGTGGTTTTGGAATATCTTCATCATATCAGTAATTTTTTAAGCAAAGTGCCCAGTATGATGTTTATTTCGATTCAGAATTTACACACAGCCCTATCACTCAAGAAAGAGCCCAGGGATTTGAGAACAAAAGATGTGATATCTTACCTCCCATCCAACTCTTTCTCGCCATGTTATCCTCTCTTCTGGCTCTGAGATGGGAAACCCCAGCCATTTTGAAAAGAACCCTCACGCCCATATTAAATGTTTATGTTTAAAAGTTCAGTGCCAATTGCAAGGAAATCCTGTTTTGTGGGAGATAATGGGAATTTGGGGCTAATGCTTTAGTGATTCTTGCTCTGGTTTCATAGTTTATGATACCACCACAATCCCTCAATAGAACTTACGGCTTTGGATTCCATGGTTATTCTTCTCCCTGTTATCTTTTATTCAGTCGGTTTTCATTGAAGCATTAATAAATATCATTCTTTTGGCCTTAGTGACCTAACACAGCAGTTCCTGGCTCTTCGGCAAGTTTCTTGTGCCTCAATCCCAAGCCAAACCCTCCTTCCCAGGAATATAGGACTATCCTGGTTCAATTTTTGGCTTTTGGGGGGCCCTGTAGACAGGTCAGGGGGAATGAATGTGGGCATGCTCATCTTTATTCCTTTATGTCTAATCCATCAGACCCTCCTTCTGGAAGGAAGGGTTGTAACCTCCAGAACACATCGCTTTGGTGCATTCCATCTTCATGAAATTCTCTGCAAGGCGCCTTAGCTCAGAGGAGGCACATCAAAGATAACCATAAATAGAAGACAAAACAAAACAGCTCAAATTTATTTTAAGAAAAGTAGCTTTTAATTATCAGTTGCCATAATGTCTTAAACAGTTAACACAGCTCGCTCGTTCTTCAAGTTCCTTCTGGTTGTGAAACGGCTCTAGGACAGCTGTTGACAGTGGAGATGTTGTTTAGTTCCAAGGCTGTGCACTTGACTGTGTGAAGTCACCCGTTTGGGGGGAAAGGGAATGTTTCTCTCTTGGTGCCTGTGGAGCCCTTTGCATTCTTCCCTGCACGTTGGCCCCAGAGCAAGGGTTACTGTGGACTAGTTTAGCCAGTTTACGTGATTGAGGGCCTGGCCCCCCTCACCTCCCCACAGTGATTTTTCTATAACACTTAGTAGATGCATTCATATTTCCTCTTGCAATAAGGAACAAACATGCTTCTGGGATTGTTACACTTTTTCAATGATCATTGGACATGTACATGTGAGCACATGGGCCTCAGAGCCATGTCATTAGAGAGGAAATGCTGGTAGGGCCACTCTGGTATTTTCAGTATTGAGCATACTGCAGGGCATTTGAATTGCTCTTCTGTCTCAGTATCTTTCATTGTAATCTGGACAAGAAACATATCCACGCAGGACCAGAAACAGTTATGGAGGCATGGGTGTTGCACAGAATGAGTGCGGGTCAGAAAGGAGCAGCAGAAAGCAGTTCCGAGGCATTTATCATGTACTCCTTGGACCAGGTTCCGGGGACAGGAGTGGGGCTGAGGGCGAGGAGAGGGAGGGAAGGACAGTTGACGATGTGAACACATAAAAAACTTCCGTTATCTGACTCCCCCTCTCCAAAAGGATGCTGAGAGTCAGGTTCTAGTTCTCTCTTTTCCACTAACTAGCTGGGTTACCTTGGTTCAGACACTTACGCACTTTGGAATTGTTTCCCCTGCTTTATGTGCACACAATATAAAAGTTCCCTCCTCCCCTAAAATGAGTCATTTGTACTGAAGGAGATGGCCTTTCTATACTAAGAGCCAGTCAGTTCACTGTTAGTAAAACGGGTCCATAGCCTTGTTCATATTCTCAAAGAGGCATGAAAAAGGTTGCACATTTTATCCTTGTATAATCTTTACGTCTTCTAGGCACAGAAGTCTGGGGCCTGCTATTTTCATGACCTCTACTGTTCTCGCACCCCTAACATGAATCCTGTGTGTGCCTGCTTCCTGCAGGGTCTTGGGCTTCCATATTCTCGAATCAGAGTACTGTGTCTGCACAAACACAATACAGAGTGTAATGTTGACCATCTGTGCACTAAGCCAGATGACCTTGAGGTGTTGACAGGGAACTACTTGGGAGAAATTTATTTCTCTGTCATTTTTTTTTTTATCCAAAGGGAAACCTAATTTTGGGTTCTCTTAATAGACTATAGTTATAAATACAGAAACTTGAGTCACCTTCTTTGGCTCTGTGCTACTGAACTAGGATTCTATATAGGACAGGACAGGTGACCCAAAGCAAAGGTTGGCTAACTTTTTCCTGTAAAGGGCCGGAGAGTTATATTTTAGGTTTTGCAGGTCATACATTCTCTGTTGCGACTATTCAACAGTGGTGTTTTGAAAGCAGACGTAGACAGTTCGTAAAGTCACGTGCATGGCTGTGTCCTATTAAAACTTTATTTATAAAAATAGTCAGCAGGTTGAGTTTGACCTAAGGGCTGTAGTTTGCTGACCCCTGATCTCAATAAAGCAGGATGCTTTGGAGAGTGAAAGGGGAACCTTTAATTACTGTGCCAGGAAAACCGGTATTACGGGGAAGGTCCAATCCATCAGCATTTTCAGTACTGTGAAAAGCCACAGGGGAGGGAACTCCTGGGGAACACGGGAATGAGAGACAACACTGCTTGTCCTCAGAGAGCTGCTGGAGGAGGGTCCATGAGGAACACAAAGCACACCCTCTGAGGCATCTTAGCATCGGGCCGCACGCAGGCCGGGGTGGGCTGGTGGCGGCGGTGGGCTTCCCGTGGCTCACCCAAGGCGTGCCCCTCTTCTTTGCCCTCGCAGCACCTGCAGCAGCATGAGAGCGGCGTGGAGGGCGAGAGCTGCTACTACCACTGTGTCCTGTGCAACTACTCCACCAAGGCCAAGTTGAACCTCATCCAGCACGTGCGCTCCATGAAGCACCAGCGCAGCGAGAGCCTGCGCAAGCTGCAGCGGCTGCAGAAGGGCCTTCCGGAGGAAGACGAGGACCTGGGGCAGATCTTCACCATCCGCAGGTGCCCCTCCACTGACCCAGGTGAGAGGTCTGCCAGGCCTGTGAGGTCCGGGCTGGGCTGGGGGTTGTCCTCCGTGAGGCCTCCGGAGGGCTTTGGTTTGGTGCCGCTGGCTCCTCCTGTCCATCACCAGCCTCACAGGTGACCATTGTATTCTGGAAGGAACATGCGTGGTTTGTTGCTTTTGTTTTTAAAGGAACTTAGCACCATTTTTCTTCAGGTGTCACAAGCCACTGCCCAATGAGCAGGCCAACAGGAGACGTTCTGTCTAAATCCCAAAATTCCTCCGCTATATACTCCGGATTCAGTATATTGGCTCAGAGTGACAAACCAAGGGCTAAATTATGTCTTGCTTGGTAGTAAGACTGGGCAGTTTGTGGCTTCAACTCTGGTCTGTCAGAAATAATGTGAGAGGATCAAAATAAGTGCTTATTGTAAACATTCCGATTGTATTGGAAAGCAACTCCCGTTCTGTGCTCCGTGCTGCCTATTACCTCCCACTGTCAGGACCTTCCAGAGGGAACTTACGTCGTTGCTGCCTCCTTCCTGTCATCTCATCCACAGTCACCTTTTTCTGAACCTCCCCTCTCCTCTTTATGACTCTCATTCCCGCTGGGACCCCACTTGGTAGAATCACCCCTCTCCTATTTTTTCAGCCTTCCAGTTCTTTTCTCTCAACTTGGAAGCACAGGACAGTCGTTTGCCTCTTTAAAATCCATAAAATGAAGACGCTCCCCTAATCCTGTGCCCTGCTCCTTCTCTACAATAGAGTCTTCACGATTCCTGAAAGAACAGTCTGTATTGGTCATCGCCAGTGCAGGCCTCAGCCTGCCATTAGCCTGTTTCCTCCCTTCGTCTGACTACCATTGAGAGATCACCACTGACCTTGGAATTGTCCAACCTGCCAGCTACCTGCTGGACCTTACTCTTTTCTTTCTGTAGTCTTTGAAATTGTCTCATTGTCCCATCTTGAATGAAGCCCCCTTCCCTGAGCTTCCAGGGTGCGTTCCTCTCTCGTCCTCCTGCTTCTCTGGACGGTCCTCAGTCTGCCCCACGTGCGGGCGTCATTGGGCATGAGGCCTTGGCCCTCGGCTCCCAGCCTCTGGAAGCTCTGATCTCCTGGTGTTATCAGATGTCCTTTAAACAGCTTCCTGAATTTCTCATTGGTGCCCCCTCATAGACGCTGAGCTCACGGTTTCCGCTCCAGGCTGCTTTCTCCTGATTGCACGTTGTCCAATGACTTGGCCAAGCTGGAGACCTGGGCCCGTTCTTTACCCCTCCGTCGCCCGCAGGGCTCTCTCAGCTACTGAGCCATCCTGCCTGTGTAGGGTGTTTATTTTTAATCTTTATTTTATCAAATTTCGCATTTTTGTAGCTTTTAAAAGTGAACATTATATGAGCCTTATTGTGAAAAATGACATGAAACCCCCATCCCGTTTTCCAGAGCTGTGCCTTTCAAGTTTTAGTTCTATTTCGTTATTTATTTCCATATTTCTTAACATACTTCTACTACTATTTTTTTATTCTTAAAAAAAAAATTGAGACATTATCTGTTGGTTTTCTACTCTGTAAGATGAGGATTTCACCAGTGTGCCATTCTACATATCCACACACTTGTCCCCACGGACACTCCATCCATAAACCCACACAGACACCACACACACAAACCCTCCATACTCCACCCACACTCCCCCCCCCCCCCCCCGTCTTCTGCTCCCTCCATCTCCCATTATGGATTAAATAATAATTTGGGGTTTTATTAATATTCAGTGTTTTCATTATTCTAATTATAAATATTAATCACAAGTAAGCCATGTAGAATTTTGTAATTTCACTTACCTTCCTGTACAACTTTTTGTTTTCCCTGGGTTTCTAGGTACCTCTGATTAATTCATGGCTAACCCTCCTCCAGAGTAGACATTTCCAAATTTCCGAAGGTTCTGCGGTATCAGTTGTTCTGTGAGCTTCATTTCCTCCTGGAGGCCTCCCTCCTGAGCCCCTGCAGACCCCTCTGCCGACCTGCCCCTGTCCCTATTACCCGGCTGTGACTTTGCTCCCTTCTCCATACTGAAACTGGATTCCATATGGCAAGATATACCCGGATTTGAGCCTGGTTCCTCCCCCTGGAGGAGCTGAGGTTTCATATCAGTAGAAAGGCCAGTCTTCCTGAGTCAGTATGAATCATTTCTTTGGGAAGGTGCTGTTGGGTACCAAGATCATTTTTGTCACCTCCAGGTCATTGCGAGACTGTCCCCTCCTATGTTTTTTTCTTTTTTTAGTTAAAGTTTATTGGGGTGACAATTGTTAGTAAAGTCACATAGGTTTCAAGTGTGCAATTCTGTAATACATCCTCTATATATCGTGTTGTGTGTTCTCCACCCAGAGTCAGTTCTCCTTCCATCACCATATATTTGATCCCTTTCTCCCATGTGTTTTTCAAATGCCTCTTCTGGTTAAAGTGCATATGCTTTAATTCCTGGGGCTTCTGCTTCGTGTCTGACCCCATCCCTCTGTGTGTGGGTGCTCTCGGGAGCACGGGACACTTCTGTGCCCAAAGACTGAGACCATTGTGCCATCTGGCTATGGGGGTTCCCATTCCCCGCTGGGGCGTCTGGCCTCTGTTTGATCCTGCCACTCCCCATTACTCCACTATTGCATCATTTCATCGGATTCTCTTTCTACCAATATACGCAGACCTATTTGTTTCAGGGGTTTTTTTGTGTGGTTTTTATTTTTTATTTTTTTTGCCATCTCTGCCTACGTCATTGTTTTAATCTTCTGTTAAAAGCTGGTCCTTTCCCTCTCCAATTCTTTCTTTCACTCTGCTCAGAATTCCCTTTTTATTAATGAGGTGCCCCAAACTAAATAGTGTACAGCTGCCATTTCACCCGGGGTCTATGGACTGGAACAAACAGTTCCCTGTTTCATAATGTAATACTTCTATTTATGCAGTCCGCTCTGGAGTTGCTTTCTTACACCATTGCCTTCTGGGTTTCTCTCATGTAATGCGTATTAGGGTTCTTCTTTTTTTTTCTTCCCTGAAGTGTATGAGCAACTTTAGTCTAGATGATAGACTTCCTCTCTGTATTTCAAAATCCTTTTGTATTGTCTTTGGCCTGGAGTCATGTTTTTGCTTTCCACCCTCCTCCCTCCCCATTCTGCACACCTCCCTCCGTCTCACACACTGCAGCTTAATTTGTACTCTTTACTAATGATAAAAGGGACAAGTTATTAGGTAATATACATATTCACATTAAAAGTATCTTGATGCTGTTTTGGAAACTCCTTTAAGAAAACTCATCTTAAAATATATCATCTCCCCTCCCCCGGGGATTGGCTCTTAAAACCTTTTGAAAGAATGTCTTCAAGAAAAGGGACATTGTGGGCATGGTGGATTTAAGACACCGAAGGTCATCACCTTCAAGCTTTATAAAGTATTCCCAGTTGTCTCCTCTCGAACACGAGGATCAGGCCTTAATCTTCAGCTAGAAGAGCCATGTCTGTAGCAGAAGGAAGTCTCAGAGCACCTGGGAGCCTGCCTGTTCTGACTCTCAGCTGCATGTAAATGCTTGTGCTGTCTCTCGGCGTCTTTGCTTCTGGTGTTCTGACATCTTCTAATTAAACGATAGTGTTTTTTGTCCTTTCCTTCCTTTTCTTTCGTCCTCTGTTGTTCACATACCAGAAAGTTTTACACAAAAATCATTGAAAAGCACTTCCTTTCCTTTTCTGAGCTCAGGACCTTCTACCATGCTCTCCTGTCACCTTCTTACAGGTATCAGGACTTCCCTTGCTGAGGCTGGTGGGGTGAACTCTAGGATAGGTTCTTCCCAGGGATAACAACAGTGTCATCTTTTCACATTTTACTTGTTAACATACGCCAACATGTTTTCCAATCAGTCCCATTCACCATTTAGCCTATCAACCTGCATGACCATGTAAATATGCAGAAGGAGAAGTTGTAAGTCTCCTCCGCCCGTCAGAACTCTGTGGGAGTGGCCAGAATTTACACCTGATGCTGGCCACGTGCCCCCGTGAGAGGCCTCAGAGCCAGACATAGAGCATCTTGGGCCTGCCCTCCACCCCAGGGCCACGTCTTAGCTGCCAACAATGTGCTAGTAATTAGGCCTCCCTCCCATACATGGTCCTGCTTGTGGGCAGGCTGAGCCCTGTACTGAATTGTCTTTAACCTAGTGTGATGGTGTCTGTGATTGTGCTTCACACACACACACACACACACACAGACACGCGCACACTCACACACATGCAGGGTGCCTTCCCTTTTTTCCCGAAACACACATCTCAGAGAACAGAAAGTAACCTAACCAGATAAGGTTCCCCCAACCCCCAACTTTTTTTTTTGCAACCAATTTTGATTATTGGCTTGCGTGTATTTTCTGCAAGACCAAGTGGTCTCTTGACTTTGTTGGGATTTGGTCTTTTTTACTTTATCCCTACACGCAGGTAGAAGTAGAGAAAGCCTATCGTTGTGGGCCGACAACTGGATGATATCTCTCAGTTGCTGGCATCGGCTGTTTACTTTCCCTTAGCTGACCAGAAACTCTTGAAAGATGGAACGTTCTCATAGGTGGGTCGTGTGCAGGATCAGCTTCCCTGTGTGCTTATTAAAAAGGCATTTCTGGCTCCCGGGTGCAACTGTAGTTAATTTCACTCTATCAGTGCCCTGGGCTTCGAGAAGACAAGAGGCCCTTTGTGTTTCTGCCCTCAGCCTTCTTTCTTCTACTCCTCCTTCTGTTTTCTCTTACCCTGGCCTTCACTACTTTTTCTTTCATGTAGACATACATTTCAAAACTTTGCACAGTTGTAATTGACCTATTCTTTGTGGAATGCCTACTCTGCACGAGACTTTGTAAGTTGAGGGGCGTAGCTGGCATCTGCTCTCAGCTCTTGTCGTGAATACACTGGTTAATACACCAGCCCAGGCATTTGAGGCAATTGGGTGATGACTCAGTTTACAGAGGGCACGCTCATTCAGAGTTGCGGAGAACATTGTACGTGGAGCATCCCCCTTTATGACACATCTTTGACGCTCAGGGTAGTGAATTCCTGGGGTCAGGGAGGTGGAGGCTGCTTGCCAAGTGATGAGGTGGCCTTGGTGACAACCTGTACTGTAACCATCTGGCTTTGCTTGATGGCTCATTTTTTTTGAACCAAGTTTCAGGGAGTTCTGTTTAGTCCATACAGCTGAAGAGAATAAGAAGAGTCCTGTTTTCAACTTTCTCATTTGGTTTTGTTTGTATTTTTCAAAACTGGCATAAGGCTGCCCTCTAAATATGAAATATATCTTTTTTTTTTTTTTGTAACTAGCTAAATTAAATTATATGCAATTTCAGTGTAATTTTTCTCATAGCACTAAAATAGGTTGTGGCCAGTTCTGTAATTCTGAAGCATTGTTTTTATAAAATCAGATAGCTGTGTTCTTTCTTTGTTTTTCCTCTCTCTTTTTACTGCACACCTTGTTGGCGGGGCTAGGGGAAGGCGTAGGGATAATGTATTTCTACCTAGAGAAGTGAAATGTGAAAGCACATCAGAACAAATTGGGGTGACTGAAATTTTAAGCGGTGACAAAGGAATGAAGAAAATATGACTTTATCTGACATAAATACATTCCCTGACGAAGGACTATTTGGACAAGGGCTGTAAACTTCAGGGTGCACTTTTTAGAAAGATGCTTTATAACGCAGGGATAAAGGGAGATCATTATGTATCAAATGGAAGAGAATATTGTTAAATGAAAAATGGAGTTTATAGAAGAACAGACAGTTTGGTTCTATTTTTTAAAGTATTTTTCTTCAAGCTTTTAAAATAACCATTCTAAGCAAAGTCTATAATGGGCATATCTGGCTGTTTCATGGGTGGGATCTGTTTATGTACATGGAATCTAATAGAGTGTGAGGCACATGGCTAGAGCTCAAATATTGGTGGAGCTTATAGCCAGAGATACGAGCAGAATCACTAATGATATACCAAGGTGTAAATCTTGGTTGTCTTTTGTTCGTGGAGATAGTTTTCTGTTTGTCAGTGTATCGCATACATAGTTTGATGACTGCCTGATTCTCTTGCATTTTGCATCCACATGAAGAGGACAGTAGTTCTTAGGGTGTATGCTGTCTTGTTTTTCTGTTGGAATAGAGTTCCTGATTTGCCTTAATTAGTCCTCTAACAATCTACAAAGGTCAGCGCCAATTGCCTGTTCATTTACATTTGTAATTGTGATGGCTTCTGATTACATATTCCTTGTCTTAGTCCTTTCTCTAAGTATCTGCTAATGTCCTCCCCTCCCCCTCCTCCCAAACCCCCACACCACACACACCCAGTGCACCAGAACTGTGTGGAAGCTAGGCTCTGACTCTTCATACAAGCAAGCTTCTTAGTTGATGGCCCCACCTTCCTGGGAACGCGAGCGTCTGTTATGGAAAGGCATCTTGGAAAGCTATTCTTTCTAAGTTAGGGACATAATGAAGCCAGTGTCAGGGAAATTATGTCGATACCAGGCAAGAAATCTGAGAGCCATTATCTAGGAGCCTTCTTAAACTAGGTAATTAAGGACAATTAAACTTTTCTGCTGGCTCTCTGCAAAATATGCTAATGATCTGGTCTGTTGGAAGGTGGACACATGTGAAGTGTTGTTTCCCTGTTGTCCCATGTTTCTGGTCTGGAAGGGTCCTTCCAGAGAGGATATGATACCACCAGGATCATTGCTTGGGCATTGGGACCAGAGTCGATAGCTAATCTCTTCTTCTTTGTCTTTTCAAGGAGAGACGGGTATCCACACCAAGGTTCTGCACCTTTTAGAAATTACCCACGGTAGATGAGTTTCAGTGATTCTCATTCACTCACCCTTTTATATTCTAGACCCGCCATTCACTAGTTGCTTTATTTTTATTGGATGATCAAAGCTACCAGGGTTTTTCTGTTTTATTTCAGTGTAGAAAACTGGAGCATACATTGCCCTGTATTGGACTATCCAGAGGGTCATACATTGCTGGGCCAGGTAGACTTGTTCTTAGTGGGGCTATAGGTTGTCTCCCATGCTGTTTGTCCTCTTGGGTAGCTGGTAGTGTGTGCCCTCACGGCCACCCAGTGCTGCCCACTTTGAGACGGTGATACCAAGTGGCACAGCAAAAAAGAAAAAGAAAAGGGCACTTACTGGTTCCTGGAATTAGGAGAGAGGCCGTGTGTGTGTGTGTGCGCGGGCGATGAGGGTGAGCATTTGAGTCCTCTGTTTAAGGATGTGAGCATGCCAGAGAGCCAGAACCACAAGAATCCCCAAGGGGGACATAGAAGGCCATGTCACACCAAGTGTTATTCTGGTGAAACCTTTATGCCAGGTCACCTTTGGAAGGACTTTCCAGGAACCTGAAAGTTTGAAACTTGACCCTCCCGTGAACATGGGTCACTGGCCAGAGATGGGTGTTCTGCTGCGGGAAGGGGGTTGGCGTTTGGGGCCTGCATTTCATTTGAGGGGAGGGTAACTGAAGCAGGATGCAGCGGTCATCACCTACTGTCTGCAGTCACGTGTGCAGATCCCGGCTCTCCCCCCCACCCCCGCATTTAACATCTCCTTTGTTGCCAATATATTTTTCAAGAGAAATAATGACTCGTCCTTGTTTTGCCTTTAGAAATGTGCAAAGAATCCATTTCTTGGGCTACTTACATCTTATATTAAACTTGTTCCTGACCTTGGTAGGGGGCCAGGGAGGAAAATAGAACATGCATCTCTTTGCTTACAGAAATAGCTCAAAGGTGTCTTCTCAGCCTTACAGATGTGAAGGAACCCCCTTCAGACTGTGACCCAATTATGAGTATTATGGTCTCACATGATTCTTTTAAAACATCGACTAGCAGGGGAAAGTTTTTGGCCTTGCAAATCCGTGTGAGCACTGATGGTTCTCTGTCCATGGTTCTCTGGTCCTTGGGTTTCCAGATTCCTTGAGAGCAGCAAGGAAGCTTCTCCAGATTCTCCGCCTGCCTGCCCAGTATGGTAGCCACAAGCCACACGTGACTATCGAAGTTTAAGTTAATTAAAATGAAACAAAACATTTAAATTTAGTTTCCCTGTCGTATGAGCCACATTTCAAGTGCTTAGTAGTGACATGTGGCTCATGGCTGCCTCGGTGGACGTTGCAGATTTATAGAATAGTTTAGAAAGTTCTATTGGACTTTCTAGGAGCCTTCTTAAACTAGGTAATTAAGGACAATTAAGTCCTGAGTTCCTCACTGGGGTCCCTCAGATTTCCAGTTGGTCCAGCCTGGGTTTCGGCTCTGTTCTCCGTAATGTTCTTTGGCTTCCATTTTAAATATGGTGCCCATGCCCACCTGCAGCATGCTTTCTGCCATCCTGGGTAAGGTGTATCCTTTATTGTCTTTCCATCTCTCTTTGCTTCCTTTTCTCAGTTTTTCTCAGTATGGGAGAAATAGGTTCTCAAATAGTCATTTAATTTTGGTTTTATCACTTAAGCCTATTCCATTAGCAGTTGTGAGGGAGTTTGAAAGGACTTTGGAAAGATGTATCTTTCAGAATAGATGTAAAGGGCTTTTTATAGTTTTATACCTCAAGACTATCTTGAGACCTTGTGTGTATATGTTAATAAAAGGAGCTTTTATTTTAACCATTTTAACTTAACCTTTATTGCTTTTAGAAGATCTGCTCTAATCAGAATATTAAAAATTGGACAGTATGTGATTTTTCTTGGTACAGGCCTGTCTGTTGTTTTAACTCGAAATTTTACCCAAAATCGTCATCTTTTTATGAAGGAAAAAAAAAAAATCTGTGCACTTTGCTTTCACCATTTTCACTGATTCAAAATTCTATGCTTAGGACAGATTTTTTTTTCCCTTGTGAACTACTTTAATTTGCTAGGGGCTACCATAACAAAATACCACAGACCAGTGGTGGCTTAAACAATTGAAATGTACTTTGTCGCATTGCTGGAGGCTGGAAGTCCAAAGCAGGGTGTGAATAGGTTCTGTTTGTCCCGAGGCCTCTCTCCTGGGCTTGCAGATGCCGCCTTCTCTTGTTCTCACATGGCCTTTGCTCTGTGTGCACATCCGGTGTCTCTGTACGTCACAGTCTCTTCTTATAAGGACACTAGTCAGATTGAATTAGGCCCCACCCTAAGGGCCTCATTTTAACTTAATCTGCTCTTTAAAGGCCCTGTCTCCAATATAGTCACTCTGAGGTATCGGGGTTAGAGCTTCCACATAGAAATTTGGGGAAACACATTTCGGTCCATAACATGGGCTTTCTGACATCCAAAGCCAGTTTCTTGTTTCTTCTTCTGTGGTCCTTTTGGATGTGAAGGAGGGTAGGATATGTTGGTGGACTCAGAGGTGAAGTGAGGCGGGCGATACCCTGGAGGTAGCCTCCAGCGGCGCTGTCAGTGCCCACGGTCCCTCGTGGGCTTTCTGCTCTCAGCTCTTGGCATATGAAGAAACAGAGCGATCTCTTTGTACGGGGCCTCCAGAGGAAGCCGGAAGCGCTTGAGGAAACCTGTTAGGGCAGGAAAGGGGTCAGAGCACTGTGTCCGCTAGGCCTGTTATACCCTGAGTCCTTTCTCACCTGTCCTGACACAGTCTCGACTCAAACCTCCTACTGGTAAGCCCCAAGGGAACAGCCAGCCAGCCAGCCCTGCGTAAGGATATTCTTGTGAAACTTGACAGTCTTGGCATCTGTACAACTTGCTCCAGCAGGCTGTTGTGTGTGTGGCTCATGTGCAAGGGATTTATAGAAATAATGACTCCTCTCTGTTACCCAGTGGTGCTTTCAAGGACAAGCTAGAGTCACTGGATTTGTGCAGTGTTTGGTAGTCCTGTTTTTGTTTTTCTTTTTTTGCTCTGGCTGGGAAAAATGCCCCCCAGAGCCTTGGCACATTCTATGACCTGCTATGGTATAGAATTCTATAAGGTGTAAATTGCTTGGGCTTCCATCCAGCGGAATTTGGTTGCTGGAAGTACCTAAAGAACTTATTCCTTGGTTTACCTTACTCTGTGTCAAAGACTGTAGGCTTGCCATTATACAAAGGTCCTAGTGCATAAGTTTTCGCCCTTAGTCACTTTTATTTAGGATCCATCCTTGACAGGTGTCCGTAGGGCAGGTACATCCTCATTCCCAGCCCTGATTGATCTTTGCCAGGTGTGAGGCTGGGAAGCAGACTTCAAGGCTGACCTCCAGAACGGTCCACCTTTGCTGCAAGAGAGGAAAGAAGAGGTGTGTTCACCACTTCACAGCCAATCCTAGATGTCTCAGATCACCGGGGTCCTGCTGTTCCAGACGGTTTGTGCCTAATGCCACATGTGCCTGTCATATTGGACAGTGCAATAGAGGACATTTCCTTCCCTGCAGAAAGTTCCTGCGGACAGAGATGCCCTAGGCAGGGGCAAAGCTGGGACTCCGAGCAGAGCCCCAGGGCTCAGGGCATTGCCCTCCCTGCTGGGTCTTGCCTCCTTGCTGTGAGCTGACGAATTCATCCCAGGGAGGGACAAGCAGTGCTGTGCCCCAGGGATGGGGTTCTTCATAGCTAGAAAGGAATGTGATCCATTGCTGGATTCTCTCGGGATAATGAAGAAACCCACACAACTGAGGCAAGAAAGAAGGGCAGCGATTATTTTTGACTGCATCCATCAGAGTGTCAGCCTTGGTCTTCTTTGAGAATTAGAAATTGTTTGCATGGTTGTTCTAACATTCAAAGCCCTTTTCTGGTTTTCTTGTATGAGTCAGTTCCAGAAGCATTGAGAAACCCCACAGAGCAGAGAGGGCAGCTCTAATCTGGTTGCCTCAAGCAGTGGTCTTTACCTGAGTGGTTTCCAGCCTGTCACCTGGAGAGGCACTTATGTGACGAAGATGTGGCCTGGCCATCGGCCATGCAAACTTGTGTCCACCCCAGGCACCTTTATGGGAATAACTAGGAATGTACAGTAGAGTGAGCTGGAATTTGGGTCGGTAGGTCTTAAATTATTAATAAAACAACTAAGGCTGTGTAGACAGTAAAAATCAGAATTGGGGGCCAATATTTTTTTTAAAAGGGCAGGAGGGAGAAGGTACAAGGATGGATGGGCAAGTGCTGAAGAGAGTTTGGAAAAGAAGAGGCATAAGTATAGATAAGGCATAAGTAGGGAAAAGACAATACCTAACTTTCCTTGCTTCTTAAAAAGAACCGTGGCTGGGGAAGGTGTGACTGAGTTGAGTCCACGTGGAGTTCTTTTATCCTGCTAATGTGGACATGCCCTTAGTATGGCCAGGCACTTCTCTAGGCTCTGGGAAATCTGCCAGAGAGAGAAAACACAAAGTCTGGATTTTTCCCACTAGTCGCGGGGGACAGATACCAAATAAATATAGAATATTCGGTGTGCTAAGAGCTATAAAAATAGAACCAAGTGGGGCAAGTTTGAGATAGGGGACCTGTTTTATATAAGGTGGTCTGAAAACGTCTCTCTGGGGAGGTGACATTGGAGCTGAGTGGCAGGACAGTGAGCAAGAGTGTCCAGGCAGAATGGCCAGTAAGTGCAACCCGCCTTGGCCAGAGCAGGAAGGTGGGTAGAGGCCTGGAGAGGAGGGAGCATGCTGGGAGATGTGGTCTGAGCATGGTGTAGGGAACTTGGATTTTGTTCCCATCAGGAAGGGAAAGGTCTAAGCAGGGGAGGTGGCAGCTGACTTCCACTGTGCAGGTTACTATGGAAACTTGACTTGCTTGTCCGCCATAGTTCAGATGCGAGGTTTCTCTCTCCTTCTCACCCCATCACTATGCCAGTAAAGGAGACCCCCGCTCCAAGCAGGGAGGCAAGGGGGTGCCGCAGTGTGCAGTCTCCCTAGGAACCACGTGAGCAGAATGACTGAAAGTGGAAGGGGCCCCGTTGATCCTGAACTGCTTCGAAGCCACTCTCTGGTATCGGCATAGCTCTGGAGATCTCTGCTTTAGCTCAAGGGTCAGCAGTTAAAAAAACAAAAAAATCCTTCCTGGTGTCTGTTGCCTAAGCATGAAGACTTGTGTCCTTGTCACTTGAAGATGAGTTAGTTGTCTGTACTACAATGTAAACACCAAACTCAAAGGAAGAGAAGGTGGCTCTGGTCAGAGCATGTGTCAGGATGACTACAGCAAAGTGAGAACCTTTCGTCTCCTCTCCTCCGACCCTCTGCCCGCTGATGGACCGTCATGGTCCACGAGACATCTTGGTATGTAAGCTGGCAATGTGTATTTCCAGGGAAGAATTTCATGTCACTACATGCTATTGGGATCCCAAAACAGCTTTGTTGTCTTGGTGTCCCCGGTGCTGGGTGTCCAGAGGTCATTATCCCGTTCTGGAAGTCCTGAGGACCCAGCTCTGACTTGCGTGTCTAGCCAGCCTTTAACAGACGGGCCTGATCTAGTTCTGCAGCCGTTTTATTCTCCCCAGACATGTGCCCACACCCCAGGCAGATCTGAAGACTTCCTTAGAACTCTTAAGACCAGGGACATTTGTGCCATACTGTGCTATTTGCTCTGGGCTTTCCTTTAGTCAGGAACGCAGACTGGGGCAGAGTGAATGAGTGTGTGTGTGTGTGTGTGTGTGTGTACTGGGACAGAGGTGTGTGTGTGTGTGTGTGTGTGTGTGTGTGTATTTCTGTTTCCAGTACACGGTGTGCAGGACTTTTGGTCCCTTCTACATGGCTAATTGGGAAACAGTGATTCTTTTTCAGTAACTATATTGGGGTCACTCCTCCCCCCTCAGAATCCCCGTCCCCTAAAGATTGTCAGGCTTATATTGAAAGACCCCTGGAGGGAAAGATGTTGGTATATATCATGGGTATTTGGAAAGAATGTTTCAGCCACACCTGGCTGCCGTGTGTGAGGAGAAATTTAATTTATTTTTAAAAATCTGGCCACAGGCAGCCTTTTCTGTTTGTTTCCTTAGGGGAAAAAAAAATTGAAGGGCAGTAATAAGGTATGGTTTGCATTTGTTTTCTTCCAGATTTGACCAGCCAGCAGACGAGAGATTATCTCTAAAGGATATGAAAGGTTTAATCATTTTAATTTTGTTTTTATTAAAGTTTATCATAACTTTTTTCCCAACATGCCCCAGTAGAACAGAAGGGAGAGAAGAGGACGTAATATAAATATACACAAACCCCTGAGCATTTGGTTATTAAAACTCCCTAGTGGGCAGCACCACATGGGCAGGAAGTGGTTGGATGGCTGGGGAGAACGGGCTGACCAGGGGACGCTGTGAAAACACTGAAACGTGGCCAGCATCTCAGAAGCTTCCTGCCCACCTCCAGCACACATTTGTCGTGGGGAGCTCCTGGCTTTCATTAAACAGAAAGAGAGGAAGCTCCAACTGTTGACGTTCTGTCGTGGTTTTCAAGTGGACTGTGTCCCCAAGCCATTTCGAACTGAAGAAGTCAAAATTTACAGAGAACAATAACATTTACTTCTCTGAGATTCTTTTACCCTTCATCATAATAGTGAAATATTTGAACGTGGAGATTCTAAAGACTTGCTTTAGACTCAAACCTCTGAGGTTGTAGTGTATATGTTTTATGCAACAGCAAAGTTGGGATAAAAATAGTCTTGTGTTTTTGGATAGAAAAGCTGTCCTATAAATTATGGTGAAAGAGAGTAGGTAGGATCCTAGATTAACAGGACTTCTGGCTCATTTTCCTTTTAGGGCAGTGAAATAAGCTTATCTCAAAGTTAATTCAATTGTCCAGAATCACTTGGGTGTGGCCTGGACTCACCAGGGCTCAGCGCAGCCTCCCCTCTCTCCGTGGCTGTAAAACTCTGCAAAGGCATGCCAGGCAGGATGTTGCATCACCTGAGAACGATGAAATTGTGTTCGTTCTTCTATTCTCATGAAGGATGGAATTTTTATTTGCCATTTTTTTAAGCAGGATTAAAGCATCGTTAAACCTGACTTAAGCAGATAAGTTCACTGAATCCTACATATACCAGTCTTGAAGTTTTTGGCTACGTTAGGGCTCGATAGTATTTGTCCAATGTTTTTATGGGGGGAATGGTTTGTTCATCAGTGGAGAAGCAGTTTTTCTAGTGCCAGCTCTGACTCCAGTTCCTTGAATCAAGCAGACGCTGCATTGAGGAGGCTTTGACCCAGCTGCTTGTGAGTCATGACCGGGCCCCTGGGAGGCCATGTGGGCAGTCACGTGCTCCACCAAGGTTCTCGGGGGTCTGGGGACCCCCCTCAGGCTTCTGGGCTATGCCTGGTAATGCTGGGGCTTCCATGAGGAGCTGTGTTGGATGGAAAACTTTCCTGCAGGGCTGGGTTCAAACCAAATCAGGTCTGTCCTCTGAGAAAGAGCCCAGAGGCTGCCCCCCAAGTTTGCAGGCATCTGCCACCCCCACCTGGCTGTTTTCCGGTGGAAGACCATGCAGCCCAGCAGCCTGTCATTTTGGAATTCTTTTATGGAAGTCACTTGAACCTGTGAGGGCAGCTTTCTTGGTCAGTATCAACTGGAGCTGTAGGAACAGTAGAAATGGACAAATGCAGACCCATGTCATTCTCTGCAGGTTATTATCCACAGGCTAGGAAACCCTCAGTGAGAGGAAGAGAGACTCAACTAGTCCTCTATGCCGGTCTGTCTCGGGTTGGAACGGATGACCACAGAAATTCTGGTTTGTATATGAGGTCTCGGTCATGTATTTTTGAAGCTGTAGAGTCTGTGAAGATAGTAGAAGGTGGGCAAACAAAAATTCTTTTATCTTATAACATTCAACTGTGAGTTACAGAGGTACCCCAAGAGGAGCTTAAATGAATTAGGGGTTTCATTTTTCCTCCCATAAGCAGACCTGGGAGGGCAGTCAAGTAACGGGGTGAAGACTCCAACAAGGCTAACAGCGACCCAGCTCCCTTCCGTCTTTCCACACAGCCTCCCTCATGGTCTCAAGATGGCTGCTCCATCTGCACTCCAGGCCAAGGCGTAAGTACATGCAGCACCTCTTTAGAGAGCTTTCCCCACAGCCTCACCCAGTTACTTCCTCTTGCACCTCATTGGCTGGAACTCAGTCACATGACTCTCCCTAGACACAGTAGAGACTGGGAGATACAGTTTTTTAACTGGGAGTATTGCCACCCCAAGGAAAATGAATGTTCTGTTTGCAAGGAAGACAAGTTATTAGGAAGGCAATTAGGAGTCTCTGCCACATATCTTTTAAAAGATAAGAAGGGGATTAAGTAAACTGTGTTACCACTATGTGGTGGAAATCTGAATAGCCATTAGGAATAATGTTCTTGATTAATATTTAAGGATATAGAAGCTCAATAGACAGGGAAGCAAGACACAAAATCATACGTAATTATCTGAGTCATACACCCACACACTGAGATGTTATCACTGATTATGGGTGATTTTTATTTCATTTATACTTTTTATATTGTCAAGATTTTCAATAACAGGCAAACTTTAAAGTGTAACAAGTAGAGAACTTGGTAATTACCACTTCATATATGAAATACACTCGATGGAAAAAAATATACTGAGCAATAAAGGGGAGGACTCTCTAAGCATCTAGTGATGATGGAATGATGATAACTATAGCGCCATGGACTCATCAAGAACAAATCTCACCGTGCTGCTATGATAAAATGAAATAAAGTGCATGGATTCTCGTTGCAAAGGGAAGTTGTATGTAAAAATACAAACTTATATTTTGGGGTCTCTAAGTGTACGTCAGAAACGTACACCATGCTCTCCAAGCTTCTTTTCAATGTTACTCATTGGCAGTTCTTTCCCGTTTTTTATTGGAAACACTAGGGCATGTTGAGCTTTGCAGCTGTTTGTTAAGCACCTGTTAGTTGTAAATACTAGTTTCTGTGAGAGGATATGAAAGAGTAGAAGAAATGACCCCTGCCTATCATCTATTGGGGGGATGTCTCTCTCTCTCTCTCTCTGTCTCTCTCTCTCTCTCTCTCTCTCTCTCTCTCTCTCTCTCTCTCTCTCTCTCTCTCTCTCACACACACACACACACACACACACACACACACACACACACACACAGTTAACATGATTCAAGATGATTGGTGGTAATTACCAGATAGTGGGGCATGGCAGTAAATATGCTGGGCCGTCCGAGATGTGGGGAATTCTTGGGTAGAATGTCTTGGGAAGCTCCAAGGAGCGGGCTAACCTGTTCCTGGAAGGATAGATCTAGAAACAGGTGCAGTAAGATCCTAGGTGCTGAGGGAGTTCAGGAAGTTTGGTCAGGGGCCAGTGAGCAGGCCGTTCTAGCTAGAGAAAGGATTTCAGGCAAGGACCAACAATTGCAGTCCCATTTTCTTCCATCATGTGTATTTAGCTTCTTCCATTTTCCCCTCTACCGTGCCACTCTGCCCCTTTGAAAGACAAATAGGATTGCAAATGTGAACATCATAGATGTATTAAAAACAAATGCATAAAAACTCTTCTCTTTCCCTAATCACCTAATCAAATTCAGAGCCTAAAAAGAAATTTCCACATATGTTGAACCCTGACTAAAAGAAAAATTAATAAACAGGAATAGTATATTGATTTCTGGGCTGTTTGTGTGGAGGGGAACTGCAAGTGCCAGTGAGAGTTCTGTTTTTATTTAACATTTTCATTAGTAACTTGAAAACAATAAATAGCAAATTAAATTTGCATACAAACTAAAATATTTATGCAGTGATGTGTATAATTGCAAATATTTAAGAATAGGGAAATTACATAATTGGACTAGAGATGTTAGGAATGGTACTGTATTTTATTTGTACTTCTTTGAAAAATTTTTAATTTTGGTATAATTTCAGACTTATGGAAAAGTAAACAGTAAAAAAGAATTCTCATATACCTTTCCTCCTATTCCCCAAATGTTAACATTTTACCACGTTTGCTTTATCAAGTTCTCTCTCACACACACACTCTCACTCATTACACGCATATGTAAAATACGTGTATACACACACAGATATACTCATTGCTGTTTTTTTCTGAATCATTTCAGACAGGGTGCCCTTTGATTTCTAAATATGTCATTGTGTATTTCCTAAGGACAAGGAAATTATCTTACATAACCAAAGAAACATTACCAAAATCAGTCAATGCACATTGGTAGAAAACTACTCGGTAATTGATAGATCTTATTTAAATTTCCCCCGTAATACCATATATGTTAAAAGAATTGCATGCAGAGCAGCGTCTCTTTACGTTCCTTAAATCCAGAACAGTTCCTCAGTCTTTCCTTTGTCGACATATTTGGATTGCAGGTTAGTTACACTGTAGGGTACCCTTCAATTTGGGTTTGTCTCATGTTTTTCCTTATGATTTGAGTCAGGCTATGCATTTTGGTAGAAATTCCAAAAAAGTGATGTTGTTCTTCTAGTACATCATATCAGGAGGGACATGATACTGATTTGTCTCTTCATCGACGATGTTAACTTTGATCCCTTAGTTAGGGTGATAGTGATTATTTAGTAATGTTAGTGAAGAGTTAGTAATTATGGTGATTAGTGAGTTACCCATTGTGAAGTTACTATTTCCCCCTTTGTAATAAACAAGGATCTAGTGGAGAGCTACGTTGCATCTATTTAGTAAGGAATTGAATTTTTAAATGGGATTATTTGGAAAAACATAGACACTAATAAAAATCAGTAGGTGGAGGTATTTGGCAAAAAGAGAAAGTGGTACAGTCATTAAAGTTGATGTTTAAAGCTTTTGTATTATTTACCAGTTGCTATTAGGTTGGTGCAAAAGTAATGGCGATTTAAAAGGTTAAAAATAATTGCAAAAACCGCCATTACTTTTGCACCAGCCTAATAGATGATTAGGTCATTCAGCAGACGAGAAGAGCAAAAGAGTGGAGAGGATTTTCTAAAATGCCACTGGCCACTGAGTAGCCAAGGACACGATTATAGTGTAAGGAAGAAGGTACAGTATTAGCTTGCCCAGAGCCTGATCAGCAGGGTCTTAGGAATGTGGAAGTTGGTGCTATGATACGTCTTAATTCATTTCTAATTCCTTCATTTAAGGAAAACTAGCACCGTCCGTTCTCATTGGTGTGCTCTGTTGTAAGTGGGCCTCTGGCTGTGGAAGGCTCAGGCGAGCTGGCTCGGGGCCTGGATGGGGTGTGCGGGGGCGCAGAAAGAAGAGGGAAGACTCTGGAGTGCTGCTTGCTGTTCCATGTTTCTGGTTACTTCCAGTCTCGCAGTGTTTTGTTTTGTTTTGTTTTGTTTTTAGTGTAGGAGCATTTAGCTTTCCATTTTTCTCTGCTAAATCTAATAAAAAGACCCTAGGTCCTTGTTCCCTTACTTTCCATCTGCTCCCCTTTCTCTGAAGGGCACAGATTAGAAGGCCGATCTTTGTCCTGGGATGTCTCCGAAGGCACAGCCTCGTCTGCACCGTCCACCCTTTTCTCGTACATGCTCTGGTGGAAATACAGCCTTCTGATTTTTCTGCGTCTTGCATCAAATCATTGTCAGCTTTTTTTTCTCCTGTCCATTCTTAGAATTCCTGCCAAGCCCCATTCTTACCTTTCTTCCTTTCTGGAGGTAATTATTCCTCCTTTCATCTTCAAGGCTGTACACACAATAGGGCCCTATCTCCTGCCTCCTTAGGTGAACAGAGGTCTATTGAGCCCTGAAGGCGGGACATGCTCTGTGCCTGAGGGAGCTCACTGTCTAACAGGCAAGGATGCCTAAAAAGACCATTTTGACATGGACTCAGAAAACTGCTTCTATGCTGATGTTTAAAGGGCATGGGGTGTTCTCTGCGCCACTGTGCCCGAGTGAACAGGTGGGGAGGACGGAAGTAAGATCTGAGCAAGACGAGACTGGGGCATGTTCTCCATGAGAAGGGGAACTTGGGCTTTTCTCTTAGGGAATAGGGAACCACAAGATGCTCGCACTTGGCAAATTAGGTGACCTCACTCTGTTTTAGACAAGCAATACTGGCTCCCCCGTGGAAGATGGACAGATTTAAAGGTGAAGCTCATGTAGAGTGAAAGGTGAGGGAGGATCTGAGCTAGTGGGATAGGGGTGGTGGTGGAAAGAGTACTGTTTAGGTGGTTCCATCTGGGAGAAATGGAGAGAAAGCAGCAAAGGATGAGTAGTTCAACTCTTCTTCCATTTACTGCTGACACCGTTCGTCATATACAGTGTCACTTCTCTTTTGTTTCTGAAAAAGATCATACTCTCCCTGGGTCCTCTAGTTTTCACTTTGGCTGGGGACCCTGGATGGGTTCTGATGCTCTAAGTGGGAGAGAGCAAGGCAAGAAGCAGGTATGAATAAGAAAGCAGCGTGAAAAAGATGCCGCCATTAAAACCACATGTTTTTTCCTCATCTCCCACTTTTCCAAATGAATATAATACTTAACGTGTACCAGAGCCTTATACATAGTTATGTGCTGTTTATGTATCTCATATTTTTCCAAAAAGATTTGACAGCCTTGTTTGGCTGATAATTCAATACCTGCTTACTGTTCATGCCTAAGATTATAAACCTCTGCAGAGCAGGGACCATGTCTTATGCTACTTGTGTGGCACCTGGTCCAGGGTCTGTCCCACTGATAAGTAGCTCAGCCAAGGCTTTGCTTCCTTGGGTACCATCTGTCTGGATTTAGATAAATGCTGGGTCCTGTGGTGGGCTCTGAGTATGCCTTGTCCTACACACTTATTCCACTGTCGTCTTTTTCCTGCCTCTATAAACATTCACCCCTTTTTTTATGATTAATGAGAACTAGCCAGAAATACCACCTGAAGAGTTTTGTGTATTGACTAGGAGTATAGTAAGTCCTCACTTAACGTTGATAGGTTCTGCGACTTCAAGCAGAATAACATATAATGAAACCAATTTTACCATAGGCTAACTGATATAAATGAGAGTTAAGTTCCTGTGGCATCTCCTCAACGTTATAACGAAACAACATTATTTGAGGACCTCCTGTATCATCAGAAGAGGGAAACTGCCACCTTGAGAAAAAAGTGCCTCATCATATACAGTGTCACTTCTCTTTTGTTTCTGAAAAAGATCATACTCTCCCTGGGTCCTCTAGTTTTCACTTTGGCCAGAAATTTGACAGGAAATGACTGCCTGAGCAAAAACAGATGATCCAACTAAAATAAATGTGGATTACAGGTTTAAAACGGTGTCAGCAGTAAATGGAAGAAGAGTTGAACTACTCACTGGCTCCAGAGGGCACTAACTCACAGGATTACAAGCTGCTCCTGCGGCCCCCAGATGCGGGCATGCCTTGTCTTCAGAAAGATGTTTCCTACGTCTTTCCATCCTCTGGATGGAAGGGGGACACACTTAAGAAACAGGCCTTGTCTTCCTACTCGGGATGACACTGAATCCCCCTCTCCCTGTGACCAAGTACACTGCCAGTGTTCTGTTATCAAGGTGATGTCATTCTAGACTTTTCCTCAACCCTGCTGCTTTTTCTAAATTTAGTGTAACGACACAGAGTTCTCACATAATGTGCCACCTGGCCATCCTTTGCTTTGTGGAGTAGAATTAAGGGTGAGCTTCTCTCAGCAGGGTCACAGATGACAGGTTTCTGGTACATACAGGGCTGGGGCTAAGGATGCCGTCGGGACGGTCTCAGGCTGGGTTAGGGAGACTTGACTCTGAGCCCTGCAAGCCATTTTTGCTCTACCTGTAGCTGGGAAACAGTCATATCAATGAGATGCATTCTTAGCGCGTAAGCATCTCCTCTTCCAAAATATAATAAGCACGTATTGCTTTTCTTATTTTGGAAGAAATTAAGAAAAGCAATACGTGCTTATTATTTTTACAGTTGCTATGTGTATCTGAAGGGTTGGGAGATCCCACAGCCCATAAAAATGAGGCTTTCCCCTCCCCAAAGATAATGACTGTTCATATTTTGTGGAACTTCCTTCCAGAAAGACAATAATTGAGGGACTCTAGGATGTTTATTGCTTATTATGCCATCCCTGGGTCATTTTCTGACTTCAGGTCTGACTTCTGACTTCTGATTTCAGAGCTGGGACTGCAGGTTGGTGGGTTTGTGCCTGTGTCAATAATGGAGAGAGGGCATGGGGTCAGGTTCCATGAAAAAATGTCACTCATGCACATTGAATGGGTTCAAAGAGGTGAACTTGCTTTGAAGCACGTCTGGGACAGAGTGGAAAGGCCCTGGGAACGTCCTCACACATTCTGCTGTGACCCAGCACCCACCTCATTTCCTTCTGCGTCTTCTCAGCTCTGAGGAAACTGTCCTTTGGTTCGCTTCCTTTCTCACACAGCGAGCATTGGGGACTTTCGGATTAGACCTGGTTGTGAGAGCTTTACAAAGTCACATGGGAGTTCAGATCCCAGCTTTTCTGAGCTAGCTGGCTTTGGTCAAGTTTAATCCAGGGATTTTTTTTTTTTTACCTTTTCAGGTAATTTGATGAACAAAATGATTCCTTACCCCAGAAAAATGCAGGTATACAAACAATTTTGCATGTTTACTTTGGGGGCTCCCAACTGCGCACCTCTAAAGCATCAATTCTCTTATCTGTAAAAGGGGATGCTCATGCATGTTTTGGGGGTCTGTCTCATCAATTCCCATGTGACAAGCAAGAGAAAGTACATAAAAGTGTCATACTTACGTGAAGTCTGGCACATAGCTGATGCAGATTCTTTCCGTCCCTCTCACTCTCCATTCTCTCTTCCAAACGGCTGTGCCTTGGCCCGCAGTACGTTGCCAAGGGAGAAAAGTTAGTCTCATTTCATTTTTGGATCATTTGTTAGGCTAGAGCCCTGCCAGATTTTCATTTTATGTGTCCACAATGATCTCTTTGTTCCCTTTTTCCTCCCTCCACTTTGGGCATCTCACGGCCGGAAGCATTGTATTATCTTTTTGGTCTGCCGCTTCAGGACACCCATTTCCTTTCTGTGGGAGGGGTCTCAGAGAAGCCCTGAGTCTGTCTCTCCCACTTACATCTGTCCTGGAGTTATGCAGAATCTTCACGGTGGCATTTCCTCTACCCTCAAGGGTAACGGAGGCCATGCTCCAGACTTTGTATTTCAAACAGGCACGTGTGGCATAACCTCGTCCTTGGCCTGCAGGGCACATGGCTCCACCAAGGGATGGAGACACCGGGCAGATACTGGGGCCTTGGTCAGTGGTGGAACTGGGAAGAGCCAGCCCTGATGGTGCAAACACTCGTTTGTTATGGGTTGGAGGTGACGCTGACAACAGTGGTGTCCTGCCTTCTTGGCCAGTCATGGGTAATGGGAGGCCCCTGCCATCTCAGTAGCAAAAAACCTGTGTCGCTTCCTGTTTCCTGTACCCCCTCCCCATAGACTGGGTCTTGACTCCTGTCCTTGCATTGGCACATGGGGTGGGGACAAGATCTGGGTTCATTCTTGGCACTCACTAGAGAGCAAGCTGAGAACTAGTGCTAACAAAGGGCTGTCACAGCCCAGGTGCCCGGTGTGGCCAAGCACAGAGCCACCTTCAAGAGGGAAGGCTTGTCTGAAACTCTCATGACTGAGTGGGCTTATTTTTAAAGTGAGAAGTCACTTGGATTACAGATGGGACCTCGAACACCACGAACGCCTTCTCCCATTGGCCTCTTCAGCCTTCTAGCCTGCCTGGTCCTTGGTCTTGTGTTTTGATTCCAACTCTGCCTGGGTACATGGTAGTCACCTGTGAATACTTAGTGGTGGGACTTCTTCAAGTCCCGGATTCATTTCAAGAATAGAAAAACTCTCTTAGGTTCTCATGCTAGTGTCTCAGCGTCGATGTAACATGGTTCATTAAGGTGGTTCTGCTGGCTGTCACGAGCCTAAGGGTGGGAAGGGATGTAGGAGCCACTTCCAGTGGGCAGACAGATGTTTGCCTCACCTAACGCCTGCGCAGGCTCTCCCAGCCGGAAATGCACTGAGCCACGTCATCATTCACACCCTCCAGGATTCGGGAGAGTCTGTCGTTTTTTCAGTCAGCATCATCACAACTCACAGACTGAACACCACTTCCATGGGATTGCCCTAGGCTCCATCTTCAAACCTGGAATGTCTGGACGTTTCCAGGTCGCGTGCCATGTGGATGATTGATGGCTTTCCTTCTTGGTTTGGCTTCTGATTATGCTGCAGTTGTTGGCACTGGAGCCAGTAGTCCTGATGTGCACCAGCGCCCTGCCTCGGTAACGTGGGTAGCCATATGGAGAGGCCCAGGGGGACATGGACATTTGAGAGATCAGCTGTTTCTCTGCCACCATGATTGGGTGCTTCATTCACAAGTTTATGAAAAGGTTTCAAAGCTTTATGTATGTGTCTTTTGATACGTGACAATCTGATGCCGAGATATAATGCTTCAAGTATTGGAGTGGCACAGGAATACTTTTGCATCTTCCTAAGATGTGGTGTGAACACCACTTCAATCAAAACTGCAGACGAATACATGGGAGCAGAGTACACTGAGCTGCTACTAAATGATTGATGTGGTCATGTTTGTACATGTGTCTATGTGTTTGCTAATGTGTATTTAATGAAGTCTGCTCTGTGCCAGGCATCTTCAAAGCCCTGGGGACATGGTGATGAACCTGGGGTGGCAGGCTGAGGGCACAGCTGGGGCAGAAGAAAGGCTAGTGCAGCTGGGAGG
Source organism: Rhinolophus sinicus (assembly GCF_057876585.1). Lineage (NCBI taxonomy): Eukaryota > Metazoa > Chordata > Mammalia > Chiroptera > Rhinolophidae > Rhinolophus > Rhinolophus sinicus. The sequence continues at coordinate 62,611,770 of NC_142508.1, read as the reverse complement.
GGAGAGGCGGGTGGCATAGATCACTAGACCCACCTTTGTAAGCAGGGTCCTGAGTTTGGGGGTTGAGTGTTCTGGGGGGAGGAGTTCAAATGTGGACTGCGATTTGTCACACATTCCTGTCCTCATAGCACTTACTGTCTCAGGGAGTGGAAAACACAGAAAATAGTTACATCTATTCTTGTGTGAAATTTTAAAATCATACGGACTTTCATGTTCTTGCATCTTTTGTAGCTTGGAGAATTCACTTTTTCAGATAGAATTTTTCTGTAATGGACTCTTCCAGTCCTGGATTTTGGTTTGCAAATTAGCATTTAGGGCTTTCTTAAGGGTGTCTGTGTCTGATTGCTGTCTGTCCTCATCCTGGGGTTAGGTTCACTTTACACGGTTACTACCATGTTTCCCCGAAAATAAGACGTAGCCGGACCATCAACTCTAATGCGTCTTTTGGAGCAAAAATTAATATAAGACCCGGTCTTATTTTACTATAAGACCAGATATAATATAATACGATATAATATAATATGGTATAGTATAGTATATAATGTAATATATAATATCATGTAATACAGGGTCTTATATTAATTTTTGCTCCAAAAGACGCATTAGAGCTGATTGTCTAGCTAGGTCTTATTTTCGGGGAAACACGGTAATGTGAAAGTTTCCAGCAGATGCTTAGAGGAAAGATTTAACACCCCTTTACTTCGGCTGATGTTCTTCATATAGAGAGGTAAATACGCAGAAGGGGGACATGCTGCATGACAAACAGCCTGCAACAAGACAGCCCTGCGTCTGTAGGGCATGTGAGGCACTCAGGCACTTCCAGAAGAGCGGTGTAGACACACGGCACAGAGGACACACATGTGTGCCGGCTGGAGTGGCAGGAGGTGGGCGAGGAGGGCGGGGGCAGCTAGTCATTCAAGTGGAAAAGGGAAGGAGCAAGAGAAAGGCATAAACGGACGTGTTGCCGATGGCCAGGAAAGAGAAGAAGATGAAGAGAAGTGGTCACAGGAGTGTATGTAACTCGGGGAAAACACTGAGAGGCTGGAAAGGCAACTTTGTATGTGCATGCACGCGCGCACACACACACACACACACACAATCATAATTTTTAGTTGTTAGACAAGGGATGAATTTTTGAGAGATGTCAAAGGAACAGCCAAGCTTGGGTAAAGATCTGGAAAGGAAGGGCGATTGAGGATTTAGCCAAATCCTGCCCTGCTTGTGAGGAAGCTACACAGGGTGGCAGCTCCAAAGGTGACTTCAAAGCTTGTAAATTATGAAGGAGGCAGAGAGGTACAAGTTCGGGTGTTTGTGAAATGATGAAGGAAAGGGGGGAAAGGTGAACTTAGCAAGCTTTTCATAGTTGCTAAATACGTGGATTTGCAACCTCCCGCAGGAAAATGCAAACGTTCAAAATGGTACCTGATGCCACAGGCACGGGATGCCTGCGTGCTGTCCTGGACCCACTTCTAACAACCCGCTAGAATGAGCTCCGTGTTTTCCTCCTTGCTCTGAACAGAAAGTAGATTTTTCTGGCTGGGAGTCTGGATCTATTAAAAATAATCAGCGACGAGACCAGTATTATTTATTTAAGTATGGAACGCTGAGAGGGAGGCCTGGGTGGGGAAAGAAAGGGAATGCAATGCTTCAGCTGCCGGAGAAGGTTGTTCCCAGCCATGTGAGGAGTCACAAACATCCATCACATTGGAGAGGCGCGTAAATAAGAACTCTCCACCCCTTCAGAGATGCCCAAGTGACTTCCTTTCAAGTAAGCGTCTCTTCTCCTTGTTTTTGTTATTTATCACCTGTTTCTGTAAACTGGCCTCTTAAGTCTTTTGCAGCCTGGGGGCCCAGCATCTGTCAGTAACACGTTTGGAGTTGGGTCTTCCCGAAGTAAACGCCACTGACTTTAGGAATATGAACAAGGAATGGCCAGACAGCTGTATTCTTATGTCCAGAACCAGATATGGCCACAACCAAACTGTTCCATTTTGTCTAACCAGTGTCCCGTGTAGCTGGGTACCTCTTTGTAGACTCAACAGTGGTATCGGTCAAACCCACCCCTGCCCTGAACTCTGCCTGCGTTCTAATGAAGACAGTGCATTTGAGCCTGTGGTTTCTTCCGTTGTAATTCATGTGAAGTGAAAGCTATATTTTCAATTCCCTGTTTTTATTTCCCTCTATGGGAGACAGAAAAGAAAGTGAGGCCTTGTAGACAGACCAACAGGTTTCCAGAGATTTTTTTTTTTTTTTTTTTAACCACAACTGTAAAAGGGAAATTGGGAGGAGAAAGCTAAGGTGGTGATTGGGTGGGGGTGATTTTTGTCTCTTGCCCCCATGTGGCCTCATGGAAACGATAATGGTTGTCATAGAAATCCACACCCACAGACAGCCCTCTGCCCCATTTCCACCCACAAAGAACGGAATCCAGAGAACCCTCCTGTCTTCTGAACATGAAGAGAATGACTGAGTTGGTGAGAGGGAAAAATAAAGAGGATTGGCCCAACCGCTGGATATTTCTGGAGAGAGTAAATCAGCATCATCGTTTTGGTAGACATGCCCTTCTGTGAATTGGTTAAAAAAAAAAAAAAAATGACCGAAAGGTGAAAGTTCTGTTCTTCTTTTGGAAACATGAAGCTATGTTGCCTAGTTGGAGGGGTCCAGTCAACATCGGGGGAGACCTTGCAGAGGCACAGAGAGAAGCCAGCAGGGAGAGGATGTGGGGGTAGCCTGGGCTGCCCTGCAGGGGCCAGCCCAGCCTGTCGGCCAGCTCGGTGGACTCGGGAGCGGAGAGGGAGAAGCAGGCAGAGGCCGCCGTTGATCTCAGCATTGCTTTCTGGATTAGTCCCCTGACACTGCCCTGTTTGGACTGGCCTGAAGCTGAACAGGAGGCCCCACTGGCTTTCCAGAAGGGAAGGGACCATGGCTGCCAGTGCCGCTGCCCACTACCTCACGCAGCACCTCGTGCATAAGTGGGGCAGCGTGTCCACATCTCTCCTTCCTTCTGCACAAATTGGAAACGACTAACTGTGCCATATTTAGTGCAGCGCTAACGGCCACTCGCCTCTAAGGGGTAATCATGCAGGCATAAATTCGGAAAGTTGCTAAGCTATGAGCAGTCTTATGAGCATTAAAAGTGTCCTCTTTGCCAGAAAGGTCATTCATAACTTGGCTACCCTGCTGATGTACAGTCAGTGATATTGATTGATTAATGTATAAAAGCACCAGACCCATTTGCTCCTATGAAAGAGAATAAAGTGCAGTCGACTCTCTCTTTATTTTCACCTCTTCCTTTTGTTTGAAGGACATTTTTTCCCCCTTCTTTTTTGTTTTGCCGGCTAGGTTTAAGGGGGTTACAAAAAGCCAGTTTCTGCCAAGTAATGTGTTCACAAAGGGAACATTGATTCACATCAGTGTCGCTTGAATTACCCTTAAAGGTTTGCCAAGGAGTTGCTCTTATATTAACCTTCTCTGCTCATGAAGGAAGAAATAAATAAATAAGTCATAAAGTCAAACCCATTGCTTTGCATTTAGTTTTGGACTTGGTCTGAAATGATTTCTTCCGTGGCTGATTGTGGTGAAAGGCATTGTGCAGAAAGTCCCCCGTTAGCTTTTGGGGTGCGGGGTGGGGGCACCAAGGGACGCGAGCCCACCCCCTGCTGCCTGAGCCCTCCTGGGCACCAGATCATGGAACAGCCGCTGAATTTACTTCCAGTGAAGAGATTAGTTCTGATTGGCTGCCTCGCATTCAGGCTGAGGCGCTTCGGTCCCCTTTCCTTGCTCTCTTAGGCAATTCACACAATCAGGTGGTGGAAACAGCAAGAAAAACCTTCCTTTGTCTGGAAGATGAAGGATTCTGGTAGGGAAGGCAGCTCTGCTTTTCAGCTCCTATGGAATGAATTAGGCATACAGTCTTCAGAGCCATCCTCAAATTTCCCAGATCATTACAGACTTTAAATGGCAGGAGCCTGAATTTGGGGAAAACGAACTGCTTTTTTTTTTTTTTTTTTTTTTTTTTTAAAGAAAAGCACCTCAAATTCAGTTTGTTTTGTTGTTGTTTTCATTTTTCCCCCATTATCCAGGTGGTCTAAAGAACTTCCTGTTCTTGAAAAACCAAAATGGTGTTGGTCTATGAAACCTAAAGCGTGTTGTATTGATTACCCTGTAATTTTGTGAGCCTTGGGTAGAACACGGGGTAGTGTTTTGCCAGCTAATGAGCTGTTACTAAGTTTTCTTTCAGTGACTTGATTAGAGATGCCTAGGAAGGTAGCCCAGTGCTAGGCAGGTATGAGGCTGTCAGTCAGTGTTAGCTGTCTGGCCATCTTGGATTCTTCAGCATTCGGCATGGCCAGTTTCAGAGTGGGAAGCATTTTAAACAGTGTTTGCAGCCTTCTGAGAACCCTGGGGACTTACCGAACAGAAGGCTGCACTTAGGTCCTCGGGAGGTGCAGTCTGAAGCATTGCCTGCAGGTGTCAGTGTGGAGTTTTCTGCATTGGCTGACCGGGCTGTGCCCTGGACTTGGGAGCCTTGAAATGAAAACTGGTCAGTCTGCCTGTGTGTTCTTCTAAGCCAGGCCCCATTTTTGCTTGGCGAAATCCACTTTAACCAGTACCACGCTGTTCATTCAACAGGGTCCATCAGAAGGTGGCCCCCTTCTTTCTCTCAGGGCTAATGCAGATGCTGGAAGAACCAGTTTCACATCAGTTTGCAGCTCTTGGACGTGGAGAATGTTGATGGCTGAAAGCCACCGAGGTATTTTCTCTGTGCGTATTAGGAAGCATCATCATCTACGTCTTCCTTGGGAATCTGGGCCCTTGGACCCATGTGCACCTTCTGTCGGCAGCCACCACCCGGGTGGTGTAAAAGCAGCAGGTGAAAAAGTAGATTGCTTTTATTCCCCCTCCCAGTGATGGTTTGGGAGTTTGAAGGTATCTAAGCTCCTGTGAATCCTTTCTAGTTAAAAGGGGTCTCTCAGTGAGCTAGCTGCACCTGGCTTGTGCTTTGACAGAGAAACAGTTCTTCACTTGGGGGCACTGAAAGTCCTCCCCACGGCTGCCCCCCTCCCGCCAGGTTTAACCTGACAGTAATCATCTGTCTGTTTAGCCACGAGTAGTGCAGTGTTACTGGTGATGCCTCATGGTCCAGCCACAGTGCAGGTGCTCATGTCCATTTCACGGGCTTCGCCTTCATTCTGGAACATGGCGGGGGAACCACATGCAGACAGGTACAGAGTCTAGCTTTGTAGTTACATCGATGCTGTTTCATCAGTTTCTTTCCCTTCATAACAGCCGGAACTAAATGCTCATTGCCAAGCTAACCCCAAGACGCTGGCGAAGTGTTGGCCCATATGGGGAACCAAACTAACTTTATGTAATTGTTTAATTAAAACCTTGGTTTTCTAATTGCAGTCTAAACACAAGCGCCTTTTGTTAATGAAAGGCAACCTCTGTGCGTGTGTTCTTGTGCACAGCATTTCTTTTTTATTTTTTCCAACTTGAAAATCAGCCTTTAAGTTCCCACCGTGGGGAAGGTGGCAGGTGGTGTTTCTTGCCATTGGGGGAGATGTTCCACAATTTCTTTTGTCAGAGCTTGTCAGCATCTTAGCTCAGCTGCGGTTGCCTTTCTGATTTCATATTGCAACGAATTAAATTTGTAAGCCCCCTTCACCTGCTGGAGTAATCAGAAAGCCAGAGAAAAAACCCCAAGTTTCTCTGGCGTAAGCATTATTTTCCATATTCCTAGTGTAGGAGTTGAACTAGATATATTTTAATGTTTGCTTTTTTAAGGGGAAACCTTCCCTTGATTTCCCGTTGAATGTTGGCACCTTCCCCCGCACCCACCCCCCGCCAAAGTGATAGGAGCCGGCTCAGAGGATATTCTGAAAATAAATCCATTTTCTTCCCTCTGTTCTGCAGAATAAATTAGAATTTGCCTGATTTAATAAAATGGCTTCGTCTCCCTGCCATGCTTCCCATCTCCAGAGTATTCCTTCCGTGGTGGCCTGCTCTTCTATAATGGATCTCAGAGCCCTATCTCCTTGTCACGGGCCAGTGGTTTCACATGTAAAGCGCTCGCTCCCTCGTACTCTCACGCATATGCTGTTTCACACATACGCATGCACGCCCGCTTTGGGGGATCCTGATGGTTGGAGGTGCGGAAATTTGTCACCAGATCTCATTTTCCCCATTGTCAGGCGTTATGGCTATAACTGATGGAGAGGTTGGTGCAATTTGCCGGCCGTCTGCCATTATCCCAGTCTCCTGGAGTTGATGCGACCACAATGTAGAATATATTTTGGGGAGAAGGAGAGAGGTTGAAGATAGGGGATTGTAGCATAAATCTTCTCACTCTGCCCCAGCCCTTTCTCTATTTAATTGGAACATATTTATCGCTGGGTATGGTGGAGTATTTCGGTATCTCCCTGTTGCTCTCAGATGGACGGATGGCAGTTTGTTGTTTGAATTTGGAATAGTTTTTCCATTTGAACCTCCCCTACCCCTTAAATTTGTGTTTTAATTTTTATTTCCTAGGTTGATTTTTTTTTTTTTTTCCCTTTCCATTCTGACACTAATTATGGCAGCCGCATTGGGAGCCCTCACTGCTGGGAGGTACCCAGCTAAGTGTTAAGAAGGGTTTTAAAAACAGGCTGAACTCTTTCTTAATGAGGCTCAATCGGGCTCTCCTCCGGGTGGTTTTGTTTTGCTGATCTGTCAGTTTTTCAAGGATTTAATTGCACTTTTTTCGTATTAGTCTTTGAAATTGGCCTATACAACCCTGCTGTAAAATAACATTTACAAAAAAAAAAAGCAAAAAGTTGGTAGCTTTTGTTTTCCCCCCCTTGTATTGTTGTTTGAGAATTTTATTTTTCCCTTTCATCTCTCCAGAGCCATCTTCTGCCAGTCACTCTTGGGAGCTAGCGATAGTGAAAAATACAGAATGGAAGTGACAGGAGACGGCCATGGGCAGCCTGGATCTCCAGGCCTCAAAGACAGTTTCCCATTTCATAAGCCTCCCATCTCTGGGGCTTCAGTAATGCAGCTCAGCTTATGTCTCCTCTTCCGGGTTTGCTGTTGGCCAGGGACATGGAGAGGCTCTCATGCACAACCACATTTCTTTAGGCCTGGATGTGACAGATTCCATCAAGTGGTGCCAGGCCAGCTAACCAGCATCTTGAGTACCCAGCCACGGGTGGTGACGAAAAGAAAGGGTCCAAAAGACAGAAGACAGAAGTTGCGAGGCAGGGGAGGGGGAGAAAGCAAGGCCATATCCTTTATGCTATTATCTTTATGGTGTAGAAAACATGCTTGAAGCAATCAGCATGAAATTCTTAATTGCTTCGCTTACTTCTGCTCTCCTCGTGGGACAGATTGTGCAAATGCTGGAGCTGCCAGGACCTTCACATTAGCACACTGTCCCTGCTGCACGCACTATTTTTAACTAGTGCTTGGTTTTGCAAAGATGCACAAAGCTTTTTCCTTCTTTCTTTCTTTCTTTTTTCCCCCCTTCCCAAGGATGCTAATAAACAGCAGAGGCAATAAGGAGCTGCTCTAGCCACCTTGACAGTGGCTACACTTTATTAGGCTGTGAGCCTGGCGCTCTCCCCCTGCCACCGTCTGCTTCCGCTCTTTGGAAGTTTTAGCTTTAAAAAATTTTTTTCATTCCTTCCCCTTTGCCATGAGTTTTGGCTTTAATTTTTTTTTTTTTTTTTTTAACTTTTGCCTCTGAGTTTATCCTGTAGACAAACCAACTTCCCTTTCCCCCGTACCGCCTCTTCCGAATCTGATTTGCATCCCTCTAGTCCCCTCTCTTCTGATGTGTATCTTCCTCTTTGAGATTTCCAGTCCCCTCTCATGAGGATGTGAAATCCAAGAACCAGATCATGGAGATTTCAAAATAAAATAAAAGTAAACTCTGCTTAAAAAACACTTTAGCAGGAAAGCCAGGCTAATTGTAAATCAATGGGTCTTAAAATGCAGCATCGATCTCCAGTTAGAAGTTTGAAGGGGAAAGCAGTAATTACTGCACCAGAAGGTAGTTTTTCCTCTTAGTAAGTTCTGGGCAGAAAGAAGGCTCATTAGGGCAGCATTTCGGAATCTGAGTAATTAGTTTAAAAAGTACTTTTGTGGTGTTATTCCCTTAGCTAGAAATTATTGGAGTCTTCACAGATTTATAGCTCAATTCTGATAAGATTTGATTTATTATTGTGGTTGTTGTGGAAGAACCTTGATACATAATCAGCCAGGTGAAGATTCAGGGAAGCGTGGATCAGAGTCTTGGGAATGAGTCTTTTCACAGTGGGTGGGGCTTCAGTCTTCAGTGATTCCTGCTGTTCGCTGATAGTACTACACGTGGCCAACCTAACGCCCTCGCACGGCAGCCCTCTTAGACCACCCAAGGCCAACCTTATCCCTCAAGCGAGCAAGCATACATCTAATTACGGAGGTGATTTTTGTTGTTCAAGTGCCTGTTGACATGGTGGTTCACTGACAAGGATGGATGTAACACGGTCATCATACGGTCACCCATGGTGAGTCTGCTGGAGGGTAAGTTCCATGAGGACAGGCCTGTGTCCTCCTCATCCAGTTAGATCCATGATGCCTAGATCCTAGTAGGCGCAATCTCATCATACGTGTCATGACTTGAATAAATAAATGAACAAAATAGATAACTCTTCTTTTCTGTCTTAGAGAAAGAGCTTCTAAGCTCTTGTCTTTGGGGAAGAAAACACGCCAAGGAACCTTCCCGTCTGGTTAGCTAATCAGAACAAGGGCCGCTGCCATTCTGCGCATTCACCATTGCAGACGAAGCCAGCCGCCCTGTCGGAAAGGGACTGGGCTTGTGCTCCCAAAGGAAGTCATCAAGGCACTGTTCTTCTCCTTCGTTTTTTATTGTAAAGAAAATACGCGACAGCAAACAATGCTTTTAAATCAGCTGTAATCTTACTATCAAGGTACAGCTTGCTTCGTTTTGACACATTATCTTCACGTGCCAGGGTAGTAGTAACAGGAGGTTAAATGTACGTAAGAGTGCTTTGTTAACTTACAGCTGTGAGTTTTTAAATTCTTACTAGAAATGTGAGGTTTTCCCATGTTGTTTCTAAGAGAAGCTCTCCAAAGAGTGCACTCCACTTTAAACTAGAACTGTACATTGGATGGAAACAGTGGTTTGTAAACTTTTGTTAGTGGAGCCCTTTTTTCTGTAAAATGAAATGAAATTTGAAATATATACATATATATGTATTTTTAAAAAAGCTTTATAACTGTAGTTGTTTTAGGAGTTGAGACTTGTAACATTTATATACCAAAAAATAAGAACAGGGCAGAGTTGATCAACATTTTGATCAAAATGAAGAGTTATGGAAGGTAGTTAAAGAGTATGGACGAAGCTTCTGCTTTTATATATTTTGGTTTGGTTCCATTATTATACAAATCCTCATTCATGTGGAAGTAGTTCCATATGGCAAGGGTTTTTAGCTGGGTGCCTTGCAATCTCAGAAGAGTCTGCAATTAAGCAGAAATAGCAGGCATTGTTTTACTCTGAGATCTTCACAAAAACTCATGAGCTTGGCTATACCAGTTAATGCCCTGGCCTCTGGTACGTTAAATTTTGGCATGTATCACATTTGAGTATGCTTTATTATTACAGCATTTCATAATAACCAGTAACTTAATCATTAGTTTAAAATGGAATTGGAATCAAAACCTGTGGCACCCCTGCAGCATTACGGGGCTCACAGAGCAGTTCAGACACCAGGGTACCACAGGAACTCTACTCAAGAAGTACACGGGGACTCGTGCCATTGGAAGAAGTGAAGTCTGCTCTTGCTGGAAAAATGACAGTGGCGTTGAGTGGCTGATGAAGGTCCCCTTGTCTGGGTATCTCCCTGTCATCTATACTGGGTGACCACTGCATAGGATACGCAGCCTTTGGTTCCATGGGAAGAGTGGCTTTGAGGTTGAGGAGGTCTTGGCCTCCCCTCTGACACCTCTTGCCCCTTCTCTCTGCTGCCTGTCAGACTCCCCCCTGAGAGGGTGTCACCTGGCTGGGGTCTCTCTTTCTGGCCCCTGACTTGGTCTGTACAGGACTCCCCTCTGTCCTGTGCACATGGAAGTACTGAAGGCCCACGTGGAAAAACGTCATTTTCTGTTTATAAAGGAGAGGAAATATTTCTACTGTTTATCCTAGAAGCCCCGAGTGGTGCTTTCAAACACTGAGAATTATGTCCCTGAGCCATGGCCTCACCAGCCTCCTGTGCTCTGTCACTGATCTACGAAAAGCTGCTTTCGTCCCCAGCCTCCATCCACTTTTCACCAATTCTTGTTGCCTGTACCCTCTCTCCTTGAGTTAAATGTTTGTGCTTGCAAAGTTTATTAATAGCACTAGGACCGCTGAGTGGAATAGTGATTTTCTACCCTTTTCAACTTTATTTTTGGCTTTTAGAAACAAATCTGGAATAATATTCCCAGCTGCTCCCTTTTGGGGCAAACTCTAGTTAATGCTTTTAAAGCATGTCTTGGGAGTCAGGCATTCCCCACGTACCCTTCCAAAGCCATCAGCATGTCAGCTCATCCCCTGTGTGGTGACATCCATGTCCTGATGTTCACTAGTCACCGGTAGGGTCCAGCTCTGAATCCACAGTCTTTTGGACCATCCCACACCCCTAGTCCCTAAGTCTTTTCTAAAACAATCGACCTGAAGACACATCGCTGCCCAGAGAAAAAAATTTCCCAACAGTGATTTTATAGTGATGTTAAGTGCTGTTGAAACAATTTATTATTGTAGGCATTTCAACAACCATTACTACGCCACTTGTGTGCATAAGTTTACTGGTGGCGACAGTGGGGTGGTGGCTCCTTTTCCATTCTGGAGCTTGGGATTTAAGATGGGCAGGCAGTGTTTTCACACAGGGCCCGCTGGATGGAGGCACTGAGTGAGGCAGATGCCGCAAGTTGTGGTCAGTAGGTATGACTGTGGATCGGGAGACTAGGGATTCTGGGAGGGTGTCCCTGGATGGGCAGAGGACTGATGACTGTGGTTTGTATTTTCAGGCTGGTCCCATCATTGCCTAGAGTATCGTCCAGAGTCCAGGCTGGAGACCACGTCATTTCTATCAGTGCCTCATCTAGAAACATCTCCTGATTCCATTGGTCCCCACTGTTTGCTGTAACAGCCCCCCTGCCCCTCATACCTTTCCTCTGGTTTACATATCCTGACAAAGTGTAGCACTTTTGTCACCTCTAGAACACAGAAAGATGAATTTCAAATGGAAGCGTAGGTGTGTTTTTTTTCCCCCCCATGGATGAGCTCCAAGTGGCAGAGAGACCACCTGGAAGTCAGTTGAGAACAGGCGGCCTCAACATGGTTCTGTCTTCTACCCCTGAACAACCAGGGAAGTGAATGGCAGCCGCCGGCCAGGAATTGATTGCATTAATTGATATGCCAATAAGAGAGCTTGTTACATCCGCCATTGGTTAGGAGGCCAGCTAACAAGTTCGCTGATCAATGGCACCAATAAAGATTTCATCCATTAATGAGCAACATGGTAATTAATGTTATCCATAAACCAATTAGCCTGGCTAGTGAAAGTGCCCGCTTGCACAGTGAGTGGCAGTGCTGAAAGTGGGCAGGCAACCGCCGCGTCCCATGTGGAGGTGGGCCTTCAAGCAGCATCATGGGATATGAGAGAGCCTGGACTCTGGAAGATTTATTCCAGATGGAGAAAAGAAAGAAAACATGGGGCACTCAGAGTTCCTAGCAGAGAGCAAAGGCAAGCGGAGTCTTTGCTGGACCCCACGCTATGCCCTGCTTGTCCCCCATACCTGCTGGCAGGAGACTGGGACACACTTTTCTTTTCCAATTCCTTTGGCTGCACAGCTTTCCCACGCGAGCCTCTCAGGGGCTGTTAGGGGCTGTAATGGAATGACTGAGTTCCCGGGTCACTCCAGTCCCAGCTGGGCACGCTCTCCCCAGGGACAGCCCCATCAGTGGCTCACACGCACTGCCCCTTGCTTCTGGAGGGCGGGCCTTGGTCTCTTCTGGGAACCGTGAATGAGTGGTAAAGTAATTAACATCCCCCCATCCCTCACCCCCGGGTTTCATTAGGAAGAATAATTTTACTAGAAGAAAGAAGGAGAAACATGATTTGAAGCTGTGCCTTTTTCCTTCCCCCCTGGTTTTTTGAAATGACATCAGCGGGTTGTTTGCCAAGCATAACCTGGCAGCTCGGCGGCTCTGCCTGACTGCCTGAGATTTCTGGGGACCGTGCAGCTCGCCAGCCTCAGCCGTGGCAGCGTGCCAAGGTGACGTTCTGTGACTAAGCAGAAACCGGGGAGAGGGAGAGAGGGAGGAAAAAGGTATGTGTGGTTGGGGAGCCGGGGGAGAGAGTGGTCCTGGGTCTGGGTGTGGCATGGGGAGACAGGGAGGCATGTCCTGGGGCACCCATCAAGAGGGCGGGTGTCAGGGGAATGCACTGGCAGGCCAGGGAGTGTCCCTGAGGCACCGGGTGGGGGTGGGTAGAGGGAAAGTTACAGGCTAACGGCCACAGATCCAGCCTGGGAACAGCCGCCAAAGGGGTCTGACTTAAGAGGGAACCGGATGAGCCAAAAGGAAGGTGACAGCCCTGAGGGCCTAGAACTACTGAGAAGGAGGCTTAGGGAAGCTTTTATCAGCATCAGCCCCATACTCCTCAGCCGAGTTTCCTTTGCATTGTTAGGTATTGACCCTCAGAGACCCCTTGTGGATTCCCTAATTGAAAATTAATACTAGATCAATGCCATGGGCAATTTGCATATTGATCATAAACAACTTTGAAGGCACCGAGTGTGCGGCAGATCAATAGGGCCCCTGAATAGGCTGCAGAGGGAGCACCTCCCAGTACAATGCACTCCGAGAGAGGTTAATGATTTGGGAAGTTCCTAACTGCTCAGCGCAGGGCCGGCCCCCACACCACACAGCATCCGCAAGAGCAATTAGTAGGGCCCGAGCTGCCTCCCCGCCTGCCCACGAGTGCAGGGGAGGGTGCCTGTGCTGGTGTGAGGGAAGGGGCCGGCCATGAGTTCTTACAGTTGCCTTTTTTGGTGATAGACGAAGTCTTGGGGCCATTTATTCTGGGAGCTGTACTGTAAAGGCAGCAGCCAACTTAAGGCTCCAATACTGTTTCTGGCCCCTTCCCCAAAACACAGTTCTCCTGATGAAGGGAAGGGAATGGAAGGGCGAGGGACAGCATCTGCCTCTCCCAGGCTCCTCCCGGGGCTTCCCAGGCCTGTGGATGCTGCTGCAATGGGTTTGGCTCATTTTGCGTCCTGTTCCACTCAAGCTTCCAATGTCTGGCTTTGGCCTCCTCGCCCATCACCTACACTCTCCTGCTTCGTGCCACCTTGTTCCTGCTCTGGCTTTAGGCCTTTCTGGGCTAGTCCTGGGTGCCCCCGCAGACTCCCAGCCGGCCTGGAAGGGGTTCCTCCAGGTGCCCCTTTACTGCCCCTCTGCATTTCTTTTGTTTTCCTCAGGGCTCCTCCCTGTCTCCCTTTGGGCCCAGATCTAGCTCCTCTTGTCTCCTGGCCATAGATACAGTGTATGGACCACTGCCTGATAGGTGCTCTGGTTTCACCCCTTAATGTTTAACAGCAAAACCCAGAACACTTGACGGCTTCTTCAGTCTTGGAGTTCCCAGGATCCTTTGAGATAACTGGTTCAAGGATCAAATACAGCTGAACAGATCTGTGATGCTTGTCTACCTGTACGTAACTAGTCACTGAAGGGGGCGGTGCCAGTAGCAGGCAGCTGTGTGTGTCAGTCACTAGAGGGAGACACCTCTTACGCAGACATGAGTAGAGCAGACTTTTTTCCACAACAGCCCATTTAAGAAAAATAAAGCGTGCCCCCCAGCCCCCCACACACATTCCAAATTCATCTTGTGCTAGAAAGATCTAGAAGGACATTAAAACAGCAGCCCCACCAAGGCCTTGTAGCTTTATATGGTTTTTAAATTTCCATAGTGCGTTGAAATTCATTTACGTGGAAGGGCAGTACAATTTTGGAGAAGAGACACGCAGCAGTTGGTAATGAGTTTCTAGGTTGGAACTGCAGTCCTCTGAGCCCTGAGTCCTTCACCTGGTCCCTCGGGGAGGTGCTTTGGACCACGATGGTCAGATGGGCACTTTTGGTTTATGGGTTATCAAAATTGTCCACGTGCTGCCACATGGCCTGCGGCAAAGGATGGTCAGTTTCCCCTTCTCCTCTTTGCTTTTCTTCACCTCGAGGCCAGCTCCCCCCCACTCTCCAGGAAAGGCAAAGGCTCAAGGAGATTTTACCTATAGCTGCATTTACATATCACTCATACACATATTTAGAGAAATACAGTAGCCATTCTACTGGAAAGCCCTTCCTGGGCCACCGTGTGAAGCTGTGCAGGTGTTCTCTGCTGAGGGGACATAAGGACCCCAATCCATTCCAGAGTTTACTTACTGAGTAGGGCGGCGAGTCCAAGGCCACATCTGCTCGGAGGAAGGGGTGCTGAAGAGGAGCGCCTCATCCTTTTCCCAGGTGTCCCTTATGTGTCAACACTGCCTCTGGCCTGACATGGCCTGTAAGGCCTACGGGAACTTGCCCCCTAAGACCTTCTCTCCCCACTGGCTGTGCCTCCAGCCATCCCTTCCCCGCTCAGGACCTTTGTACCTGCTGTTCCTCTGTCTGGAAGACCTCTCGAGGCTCATACCCTCACTCTTCCAGGTCTGGGTTCAGATGTCACTCTCCCTGAAATAACTTCTGGGATTCCTTTTGACCCGTGTCCCTGCTTTTCTGTCCTCCCTCAGCATTGACTTACAATCCGTTTGCTTGTGTAGGTCCTTTTCGTCTGTCTTCCTCCCCCACCCTCTTATTGGGGAACAGTGTGTACTTCCAGGACTTTTTTCCAAGTCAAGTTGTTGTCCTTTTCAGTCTTAGTTGTGGAGGGCACAGCTCAGCTCCAGGTCCAGTTGCCGTTGGTAGTTGCAGGGGGCACAGCTCACCATCCCTTGCGGGAGTCGAGGAATTGAACTGGCAACCTTGTGGTTGAGAGCCCACGCTCCAACCAACTGAGCCATCCGGGAGGCAGCTCAAGATGCCGTGTTCAATCTTAGTTGCAGGGGGCGGAGCCCACCATCCCTTGCGGGACTCGAGGAGTTGAACCAGCAACCTTGTGGTTGAGAGCCCACTGGCCCATGTGGGAATCAAATCGGCAGCCTTCGGAGTTAGGAGCACAGAGCTCCAACTGCCTGAGCCACCGGGCCGGCCCCAGCAGGGATTCTTTTTATCCACAGCCATATTGTCAGTGTTTGGAAAGGTGTTGTATGAGCATACGATTGGTGGGTGGATGGACGGGTGGCTAAGGTGGCCATGAAGAGCCTGGGCCTGCCATCAGCTCTTCTACCTCAGACCTGTGAGACCTTTGCCAATAATTTAACCTCTCTGAGCCTCAGTGTCCTCACGTGTGAAATGGGAGTAATAATGGTATTTACTTCAGTTGAGTGACATTTGTATTACTACCATTATTATCGTCATTATTAGATACTACTGACTCTAAATGGAGACTTTCCAGGTGCCTGGCATTGGTTTTCACGAGCAGGCTCTTCGCAGGGAAGGATTCCCCAGGCAGGAGAAAAGGAAAGGAGCCAGCGTTTTGTACTGATTGGTCCCATTTTGCTAGTCCCTTCCTCCTCCTCTCTGCAATCAGGGCATTTGTGATTGGGTCAAAGAAAATGGCACCCAGGTCAAAGGCTCCTGGAGCAGGACAGACGGAGCTGACATGGAGCACGGGGTGGGGGGAGATGGGAGAGCCCATGTCAGCTGGATGCGGGGCCAGGTGTGGCTGCAGCCTGGGCAGCCCAGCGGGCAGGTGCCGGGCGTCCCCGTGCATGGGATTACTTCATTATGGAGCCTTTCATTGACTTGGCTGCACTGTGCTGATGAACTGAGACTGGGGACAAGAACACATAATTGAGGGAAATAAATTCCCATCACAGGCCTGGCTGCAGCCAGGAGCAAGCGTCCACCTCCTCTCGGCATGCGTAGTGGGGTGGGGCTGTGTGTAGGCGTTCTCCTTTTCCTCTGGGTGCATCTCCCCTTCTCCCGTTCCCTTCCAGAACCTCACAGGCATTGGTTGCAGGCCTTGGGAGCAGCATCT
The DNA here is from genome assembly GCF_057876585.1 of Rhinolophus sinicus. Taxonomy (NCBI): domain Eukaryota; kingdom Metazoa; phylum Chordata; class Mammalia; order Chiroptera; family Rhinolophidae; genus Rhinolophus; species Rhinolophus sinicus. The sequence goes on along the minus strand of NC_142508.1, from coordinate 62,595,610 downwards.
CTCCAGCCCTGCCTCTGTTTCCCCTGCTTGGAGCTGCTTTTCCAGAAGCAGACATTTGCACGTCACCCTCTCTTCGTCCACTCTGAGAGCCAGGAACCTGCCGGGGACGTCCTCCTTCCCTTCACACACCTGTTCTTTCAGTCAGTCCATCTCCCTTTGTCCGTTTGTTCACCTTCAGTTCTGTCTGCGCTCTCCGCTTAGATCTGTGAAGACAGAGATGGGGAAGCTCGGGTGCTGCCCTTCTTAATTGAAATCGCATTTCATTCATCTGGGAAATGAGGCAGAAGGGGTGGGGCAGTTTTCCGAGCAGTCCACTTGCAGCTGATTCCACATGAAGCCGGGCTCAAAGGTACCAATGCCATGAATGCACAGCAAGATCTTAAGGAAAGAATTTAGGAACCGAAAACCACACAACCAGCCACATGGTTTCACCACCACCACCACCTCACACACACACACACACACACACACACGCACACGCACACGCACACGCACACACGTCCTACTGCAATGGGTTTTCTCAAAACTTGGAAGTTAGTGGCTCAGGTCATCAGCACGTCTGTCTGTAGTTGGTCGTTACTAATCAGTTGTTTATAGCACAAAGATTTTTTTTTTCCTTCCCGAGTGTTTTCTGGGCCTTCAGAAACATTTCCTGGCATCCTGACTGATGTCCGTGTGCACTGTGGGCTGCTGATACAATAACGGCCGGGCAGGGGAGGCAGATTGCCTCAGTTACAAAGAAGCATAGGTGGCGTGAAGGCAACGGAGAAAAGAAATGGAGAGCCCTCACTTGACACCCTCTGACCTCAGCCGGTGGAGCTGAATGCTGGAGAGCCAGGACTGAAATTGCAGTCACTTTAGATTATTTGGAGCGAAGAGAGGCAGGGAAAAAAGGGTCTGTTGACTACAGGAAGCTGAATTCTTCCTCTGCTGAAAAGCTTATTAGTGGAAGGGGAAAAAGCAATTACTTGCTTTTGCTGGTTCTCTGTGGCAGGGATTCGGGGCTGTGACAGCCCCTTGGACCTCACCCTGGATCCAGAATACCTATGACAGGCACTGCCCCAAGCCATTTGGGGTTCCCCCTTCTAGAAATAGCATGAAGGGAGGAGTGTGTGTGTATAAATATGGGGGTGGGGCGGGGAGCAAGCAAGCTATGCTCGTCCTTGTCTTTAAACGTGATCGTATTTTGGGGTACCATGTTGGCACAGGGCGGAAACCTAACGGTATTATTTGCCTTGAGCTTGGGTATCTGGGGCTGCTTTGTGGTTGGTTTTGGTTTTCGTGAGCCCTTTTTTATCCCTGCTACGCCTTTTTGTCTCAAAATGTAAAGAAAAAGGAGGTATTCCCTTGGACAATCATGGTACCAGTCCATTTGCCTCAATATCACAGCTCTACTTGAGGAAGGTTGCTGAGGGGCCAGCGTCTGGGAAACGGGGCCAGGTTTCACCTTTCAGACTGCCCATCGCTTCCTTCTTTGTTTGTCTGACTGTGTAAGTGTCACCATGACCGCTTGCTCCCTCCGTGGCCAATGCCCCTCATCCTCCTTTGGAGCTCTTTCTTTGGGTCACCTCATTGTGTGGTCTTAGAGCCCTGCCCTTCTCTGAGACCTGGTCTCCTTGTCTGTAAAATTGAGGTGCTGTGATCAGCTCCCCCAAATCCCTGAAAACAAAGGGAGATCCCTCTGATGACCAAGTTTCTGCAAACAGCCATCATTTCTTCTTCCTCAATCTTTTTTACTCACATTTATGCTTTTATGCTTTATCCTTGTTTGGACTATTCTGCCTATTTTTTATTTGATACATTTGTGTGTATATCCTTGTTATGTTTCTAAAACACAGATATTTCTGATTTGTCCGCCGTAATTGCATCTAGCTAAATTTTACACAGGTAGCTTTTTAGTCCATTGACCCATCCATCTTTTCTTGCTTATGTCTCCATTTTTCAAATTCTTTTTCTTTAAGGCTCTGTCGTTAAGGTTTTCTGTCATTTCTATTCTCTTGGAACATTTCCTGTTCTTTCTAACCCGTCACCAAAGTTTTTTTTAGTAGTTGAGTCAATTCACAGACCTTTTCAGACAGAAATTGATCAGTTTTTTTTCCTGCCATAATATATATTTAAGATACACTCTTACCTAGGTTTTTTTTCTTTCTTTCTTTCTTTCTTTTTAAGTTTCTCAATTGGTTACTCACTTTTTTTTTTTTCCTTCCTACTCACTGGTGATCTCATCTTTCAGTTTGCTTTCTGGCTACTTCTTACCACACCTTTGGCTTGTTTTACTCTCCGTTTCTTGCTAGAAATCTTGGCCTTACAAAGTGAAGCAAAATATTTTAGTTGTTGCAGGTTTCCTGTCCTTATTCTCTTTCTGCTGGAGGTCTATATTCACTTAGAAAGAGTTGTCCACTTTCAGAAGTTTGGGGAGGATTTTGATTTAAGGGTTTCCCTGTTGGGACTTTCTACTACATTCTCCAGTTGCAGTGTACACACAGAAGAATTTAAACATCCAAAATTATTATTTTTAATGTAACTGTGTGCTACAGATTTCTCTAGATCCCTTATTCCTAACTGTCCCAAGTACCAATTCTTTGTCACTGAATTGCACTTTCTTCCCAGAGCCTTGATGACTGTCTTGTGGCAATATTTTCTTTCTCCTGGGTTTCACGTATCAGTTCTATTCCAATGTTCCTACCATTAAAGAGTAGGGGTATGAGTTTAGAATTTAAATTCTTTCATTGAGTGGTTTGCCTTGATAATCATGACTGCATATTTTTGTACCTTGAGATGGATCACAGTATAAATTTGGGGGTGCGTAATGGAATGTGTCGCTTCTCAAGGGATACCAGCGTATTATTAGGTCTAAGAAACACCTTAGAAGTGGAAAAGCTGAATAGATGCATATGGAGTCCTGAAGCTGAGTCCAAAGTGCAGTCAGTAGCTCTGGGAGTTTTGAGGAGGGGCGGCTGTAGCTAAAATCATTGTGAAGGATCTGGTGTGGTGGTGGTGGCAATGGCATTTTGTTAAAAACCTTGAAAAAGAATATTTCATTGTACAGGATCCAACTTTTAAAAATACAGAGGTTTTGTATTCAACCACGGGCATAACTTTGGAAGTTTCTAAAAAGGAGGAAGAAGAGCCAAGCATATTCTTTCTCCCTTTGAGCTGTATAAGGTGCATATTAAAAACGAAAACAGTTTAGCAACCCCGTCTGCTTTTTCTCCTGTTAATGCAGGAAAGCTCTTGAACATAAACCTTTGGATTTTCTCTGTACCTCAGCTTCCTGCTTCACTTTCTTTGCAATTTCCTAGGAAGAAACATCAACTAAAACATGCTGCTTTCTGCTGCCTGGTTGTTTCAGCCTGAAACACGTTTGGGGACTTGAGAGTTTTGGAGGATGGCCCAGTTTTTTACTTTCCACGTGTAGACACATCTTTAAATGTCTCAGGTTTGACCGTAAATGCTCCTGGCAGAGGCAGGCACTTGTCCGCTTGCACCAATGAATGAGTAGGCACCTGCAAATCCCCAGGCATGCTTGGAGATGTAAGACTGTTCTGGGCCACCCCCAGAACGGCGTGCGTTTCTAGCCTTGCATTCTGGGATGTGTAGTACTGTTACATATGCAGTGACCTTGATGCACGCTTGGGTCTGGCCAAGGGAGAGCAGTTTAGCCGGTGATTTTTTGGGAGCAGTGTTGCCTGAAGTTGGCCTGATGTCTGTTTCCCACATTTGTTTTGGAAAGTGTAAGCCTTTGTTTGTGCTTTGTTTTTATGAATCAGCTTGTTTTACCAGCTGTCCACATAAGTGGCTTATGATCACGCAACGTGAAGCTCATTGACACTCAGTTCCTCACTCTGCTGTCCATTGGTGGGGGCAGACTAATATTTCTGCATGCATTCTGTGCTCTGCAGAGGTGACGCTGTTTTCTTAATAGGCTAGAGACCCTTCAGATACTGTGGGCATAAGAGTGAGGCAATGAACGAGCTGGGACTTCGAGTCCCTCTGTTGGTGGTCATCGGACTCAGACCCCTGCAGTCATGGTTTTATTTTTTCTCTGTCGTGTGTTATTCGTTTTAATGGCTAGAAATGAAATGTTCACCTTTTTCTCTCTCAGTTTGTTTTTCGGCATCTCTTCACCCCAAATATCCCATCATTCCCTTTGACATTGTCAAATCGTGTCACCTTGGGTCTGTTCGGCCATCATGCTCCACTTTTCCTTCCCTGGCTATCATTCCAGTATAGATGGCATCCATCAACGTTGACATTCCTGTTACGAGAACCATCCCACAAGGTTTCACTTACACCCATTAGGTTCTAATCACCATCATTTAATATCACTTCTGGTACATCCTGTTCATTTCCCACACACCTTCATTTGTATACAGATGCTTAAGTCCACTGACAGGCCTGCCTTGCCTTTTTTTCATCCATGTGTTTCCAACATTTTCCAATTACAAATAAATAAATTAGGAAACACGTCACAGATTTTTTTTTTTTTTTTTTTACATTAAGCATAAGATCCTTCTCTGACAAGCCACGTCAGTTTTGACTCAGAAGGTGATACCGGTCTTCTTTAATGGAAACTATTAATTTTTTTATTTTTTATTTACACTCTTCCTATCACTCTTGTGTATTTATCTGTCTTGTCTTTTCTCCTCCAACCGTGGAAGCCTGGCAGTGTTTATTTCTAGCAGGGTGCTATTGAAAGACAGATGCTTGTAGGGACGGCTCAGGCCTCACACCTGGAATGTTAAAAAGCTTTCAGGCAGACCTGCTTGGTTGAAAAATGTCCCTTCCTATAGAGGAGGGAGGACTAGGAGGGAAGTGGGACCCCATCAGAGAGGTTTCCCATCTTCACCACCCACGTGGTCATGAACCCTCAGTTCTGACTGTACATCTCAAATGATGTTTCGAAATCCATGAAATGGTTTATTCTAATGAGCAAGCATACGAGGCCCCTCTTTCCTCCATCAAGACCCTCCTTCTACTAACCCTGGCTGTTTTTACCTTTACCTATCAAGTCTTCTGTCTGCGAAGGCATTACCACTTACTCTCTCCCCTCCTCCTCTCTTTCTCAGTGGCGTACTGAGTTACAATCATTATTTTCCTCTGCTACTCTGTTTTTAACAGAGGGGGGTAAAACCCACCCTTCTTGGTTTCAAGGACCTTCTGTTTTGCATGCTTCTTCTTTCCAGAACATTCCAGTTCGGTGTGAGGTTAAACTGTGCAAAATACTGTTTGAAAGAAAGTAGAAAAAGAGAAAGGCACTTGTCAAAATGCATTTGTTAGATCACGTTTTAAATGAAATACAATTGAAGGTAGTTTTGTCCAGAGAAAGGAAAAGCCCCTGCAAATCCGCTGAGCTCCCCGAGAACACGCCTCTTTGTCGTCGCCTGACATTGAAGTGTAATTTTTCATGGTTATTTGGACTGGAAAATGGGGGAGGGGGAAAGGAGAGAGAGGGGCCCATGATTATTTCCCATAAATGACAACACAATCACATCACGCTCTGCTACAAACATGCAGGGAATTTGCCTTTTTTTTTTTTTTTTTACATTTCATGTGTGAAAGTAACAGCCACAGTCCCAGCTCTGTGGAAATCCAAGGGGACTAATCCCTGCTGAATTCAGTTTACTTCAGAGTTCTGGGACAGAACTGGATTTCTTGTTCAGCGTGGATTCCAAAACCATTTCAGGGTCGGGTTTGTATTTTACAAACTGGAACTCACGTCTTTCAGTTATTTAAAAAAAAAAAAAAATCTTCCTGTGAATAGCCACCAGGCGAGTCAGTGACACATTTAGTTCCCTTGTGCTTTGTCACCTCATGTTTGCTTTTATCCTTTCTGCATTTCTGCAAGGGACAACCCAGGTGCTTTTGCTAAAACACAGATAAATGGAACTTGTTGCAATACTGGCTCGAGGCGTTTCCTCCCTTTTTCTCCTCTCTTGACCCTCCCCCACACACCCCCTTTAATTCTAGTGCGGTTTTAACAAACTGTACAAATGACCAAGTGGCCTTACCCAGGGGAGGAAAAATGGCAGGACCTGTCCCTCGCCACACAACGGCAGCATTTTTCACTTCGTGCTCTGGCGTTCTGTGCTGTTCGCACAGGAGGACAACTCAAAGAGGGGAAATTTCCTCTGGGACCCCTAGACAGACTGTGGCCACTTTGGACCCATAAAATGCTCTCTCCCGTCGATGCTCAAGTTAGAGGTGAAATTAAGTCAAAAGTAAATGGAGAGGCTCCTCCAGGAGTACGTCCTTGTCTAACCAGCCTTACTTTATCCAGCAGAGGCTGAGCACGCAGGCTGAAGCCCAGGCCCGGCCTTCCCAGGCTCTCTCTTGCCGCACAGTCCCCATTTTTCTTGTTTCTATAAACAGTGGCAAGATCTTCAAATATACAAAAGCATAAATGGTCTCTATTCTCCAATTAGTCATTTTAATAATACCCGGAGTTGCCTTCAGAGTGTGGATTCTTTTTGCCTGGTGCCCAAGGCAGGGTTGAAGGCGTGGGGGACCGGGAAAGAAGGTTGGGGTGGGGGCAGCGAGGAGGGCGGATTCCTTCAGTGTCGGGTTGTCCTGCAAAGCCCTGCCCGGCGGCCCCTGCGGAAGGCTGGCTGGCTGCCACCGCCTTTTAAGCCCTGCCCAGAAACTCCAGGCGCTGCTGCCCCAGGTGTATTTGGTAAGCGAACACCTAGTGGTAAAAGGAATTTTGGTGGTAAAACGATCACTTAAATAATCCACATGAAAAAGGACGGGTCACTGGAGGAAGGGAGTGTGTCTGAGCTCGACGCGTCCTCTAGTTCCTCTCCTGCTCACGTCCTCGTACCGCTCGGAGGAATGAAATCTGTTTTTATAAATGTCATCTTCCAGATGGCAGCTTTGTATAAAACAACTGGTGAGCAGTTTGGCCACATTTTTTTTTTTTTTTTAAGCCACTGGGATGGGAAAATTTCCTGCAGAAACACCAGGCGGACCCCTGACTGTTCATTCCAGCTGGTAGAGAAGGGTCCTCGGCAGGATGGCTGCCTGGGCAGAGAGCTTAGATGGGTGAGAAAATGGAAAATGCCAAAGATAAGGGTGACCTGGATGGGGACACTTATACCTCTGCCTTTCCTGTCCTCTGTGCCTCAGACCCAGCACAAGGGGTCCTGCAGAAGAGAGGGATCTGACAAGGGCGTGGGCCAGTGGTTGGGCAGGAGGCCAGTTGGCCTGCCATCCACTGGAGAGAATGCTTGTCACTGAATGTCTTGGGCTCTGCGAATGCACTGGAGTTCTAATGTCCATTGGAGAAGAAATGGCATCTTATCCTGAGAAGGTGGGAAAATAGTACACTGTTGCTGAATCTATGAGTGTTCTAGGCTTGGAGCCCCTGCCTGCCCCCCACCCCCGGCCCAATACACACACCTACCCTCATCCTTCACCCCTTTAAGGTTTCCTGCCTAGATTGATAGTTGTATCTCAAAATGTTCCACTCACCAGTGTGGATTTGGATCCCAAGCCCTTTGTCTTGTGATTTAGCATTATCCCCCACCAGTCTACAGCCTATTAAGGTGTACAAAACAGGATGGACAGAGTTTGTCAGCAATCGAAAATAATATTCAGATGATTACTCACAGAGACTTTGAAGTAGGTTTGTAAGTTCCCTATTCCATGTGCAGGTGTGAGAATGTGCCGTCACCTTTACCAACATTGCAAGTATAAGGTGTGTTACGAGAACAGTTTGCATTTGTGGGAAGCAAACTCGCTTTGATTTAAGGGAAAACTCCTGGGGCTGGGGTGTCGTCAACCCTGAAAACCTAAGCACTCGAAGCTACCTCTCAGGCTGTTTCCAGGCACACTGTCAGGGCTGGAAAGACCCTAGGGAGTAAAAGCATGGAGTAAACATTTGCGAAAATGTGCAGAGTAGACGCTTGCACCCTGGATCTGGGTGTCACTGTGCAGGTGGGATGTAACCTGGGGCACATAGACAGTCATCTCCTGGTAGGACCTGTAGTCACCATTCCGTGAGGACACACTTACCAAAACGTCATGGGGGGAGAATGGCATAGTTAGTGGCCCACCCCCTGGGTGCAGCCACAGCGTCGTCACTATTTATGTCTTCCTCCCTGGCTTTGAGAGGGAAAATGAGACTAGGGGTGAGAACCTGGGAGCAGCAGGGCCGTCTGTCCATCAGCATTGCAGATCATATCCTCTCCTACGTTTCTATTGTAGCAGAATTTTAATGGACTGGGTCTTATTCAAAATAAGTGGTCTAGACCTTTTATATTGTGGGATTTGATTTGACCTGTATTAGCAAAATAAAGCATGCATGTTCTGTAGACTATGTACAGCCATTAGTGGTTTCTTATGGATAGTAAAAGGAAATCCAAGAGGATTGGGCAGGCTGGAGTGTTGTGCCCTCGTTTTCCAGTTGTGCCAACAGACATTTCAGGACAGCTGACTGGTCGGAGTGTCCTACAGTGAGCCTGCAGCCACAGAGTCCAGCATCTGCAGAGGAGTTACAGGAACAAGAGGACAAGACACAGTCATGGAGTGTCTCCCGCGACCCACCACAGAGATTCTAGCAAAAAGTGGCCTCCACCCTGCGTGTCACTCCTGCTGGTCAGAGCACGCCAGGCTTTTCCCGCCTGCTTCGCCTGCTTCAGTGGTTGTCCTTGGTTAATTAGGTTGAAAATGGAGAAAGGAAAAGCTTTAACCCTATCTGCAGAGGAAGCAGATTGGTTATTTTGTTTTTCAAAGAAGGGGTCCTCTATACAATTAAAACTTGTTTCTGGTAAACCTCATTCCAGGAAAGATGAGCTTTTAACAAAAGGCTTTTGACAGCTGCAGGCTATTTCATTTTTTTTAATGCCGAATGAAAAATCAATACATTTTTCTGGGTTATACATATTCAGAACAGGCCTGATATTTCCATTATAATGGAAAGTGGGTGTCTGTGCATCCCGCCTGTCAGGGCTGCACCAGCCGCATTTTCCAAGCCACTGCTAAATATTTCAAACCTGATTTGATTGTGGTTCATGACAGCTAATGTTTCTCCGCTCCTGAGCCCGCCGACAGGCAAACGCACTTTGTTTCAACCCCACCCTCAAACACTGCTCCCCCAAAGAATAAGGAAAGAGCGATTTCATTCTTCAGGGATCCCAGATTGGTGTATTATTTAAGTAATATGATCGCCTGAGAGCCTTGGGTACAGACACCCGGATTCTTATGAGAATTTCCAAATTTCTTTCACATCGAGGCTCTAAGGGGGCTTTGTCAGGTTTGGGGGAAGGTTTGAATTAATCCACATTATCCTGTTAAGGGTTAGGAACAGAGGGACTAGTCTGAGTCATTGATTGACTCCCCTTCCTTCCAAGTCTGTAAGCGATTTGTGAAGACACCCAGTGGACACAGCCCTCAGCCCCAGTACTTGATGAACAGTATTATTTTGTAGCAACTGGTAAGTTTTCTCAGGTAACGTATTCGGAGGGAGTGTGAGGTGGTGTGAGTGCTGACTTCTTGATGATGCCCCCTCTGCTTTGGCTTCTGCCCCGTGCTCCTTCCACAAACCAATTTCCAGGTTGTTCATAAAATTGCAAATCCCTCATGGGGCTGCCAGGTGGCACACCCACCTCCTTGGGGAGCAGAATTCATCACGGTTTGGGAAATCATGCAGCCACCTTCACCAACATGGTTAAGTATAAGGTTGTTAAGAGAACAGTTTGCATTTGTGGTAAGCAAAACCACCTTGAGGAAAGGGAAATTTTCTGGAGCTCTGGTTATCATCGCCCCAATAACCGAAGCTGCCCTAGCAACCCTTCCCTTTTAGGATGTATTTATCTGCTGAAATTCTTACTTTACACCTGAGGGCTCTGCCCTTAATCAGGAGACATGAGTGACGTGAGCAGTCTCGGTTTGGCCCGAGCACTGCTAAATGCTTTCTGCTGAAGCAGTTGTAAAAAGGAGGTGCTGATGGAAATAGATTTTTTTAAGGCCTTCAGCTAGTTTTACGTGAAAGTGGAAGGCAGAAGGGATACCAGGAAGACTTCACAGTTATTCAAGATTTGCTTCTGTTCCCCTGGTCCTTTAACATAAAAACACATGCAAACAGGAGGGGTGCCCCAGTGTGAGGGCTGTTGCAGGGTGAGGCCTTCTGTGAGGGGTTCACAGGGGCCTCCTCCGGAGTCTTCCTACAAACAGACCTTCTGTCTGGGATGTGCTGGGGCTGCTACCTCCTGCCATGAACAGGTGCGGCAGAGGGAACAGAGAATGACCCGCCTCACCCAGGTCCTGGCTGGGCCCTGGAGGAAGCATTCCTGGTGTGTTCAGGTTGGGTCCTGAAATAGTATTAATCTCTGTGGGGAGAAGATGGTTTCGACTTGTCTATTTTGGCGTAAAAATGGCACGGTGGCTATTGTATGTCTTGGTGAAGGAAAGCAGCTTTGTCTTCTGAGGGAAAGACAGGATTTTCCATATAAAACCAAACTGTCGGTCCATCAAGTCATCACTTGTTTCCACCATCTGTCAGTAGCTGATATTATAGAAAAAAAAAAATCGACTTCTGTCATGACCCTGACCAGTTGCTACCAACTACATGGGTGTTGGGGGTGGGGGACCTCCCCTCCACTCTGTACTCTACCAGCACATGGGTATCAAATACACATTCCTAAAAGGAGCAAGGGTTAGATAACCAGCCCCAAGAGCTCAGTGTGTGGACGCAGTTCTTGGTTTCAGAGCTGGATGCCATTGGCTCCTGGTTTCCCTGTGTTTGCCGTGCAAGGAAACCAAGCCCCTCCTGGGGGTGCCTGAGACCTGGGTCTTAGTGAGAGGGGTTGCTTTAGGTGTTTGGGACCAATAAAACATACCCTGCCTGCAAAGCATTGTGCTGTCCAGACGAATTCATAGTTTGTATCTCTTTTTTAATCATTTCTCTACCTTTAGTGGTATTCAGAGCTCACAGTTTTGTGGTTACTGACAGCCTGGGCTTTCATCCATTTTAAAGAGCTATTTTTCCTCTTGCTGTTGATGATGATGGTATAAAGACAGATGGTGTAACTGCTTATGAATGTCCTGTTTTATTTCCCCAGGACCAGACAGTTCACTTGAACGTGTATATTACTTCCACATGCTCAGGTTAGGCGGCTCAGACAGTGTCTTCCTCCTACAGTTAGCTGCCCTTCCAGGCCTCTCCATGCAGAGGGCGACACCTGTAGGTCACAGGTGGAACTGCAGGGAAGTGCCAGCTGGGCTGAATGGACCTGGTTTTCAGCTAGGGGTGAGGACACTGGTCTGCTTGTAAAGGCCGCTGGCTTGTCCAGGGGTTTCTTAATTATTTCTCCTCCCACCAAGGATATAACAGCCTTTTAGTGAATGAGTCACAAATTATAATATCAAATGTAGGAACTCAAAAAGATGACTTGATTTTTTTTAAGATTTTATTGGAAAAGGGGAACAGGACTTTTTGGGGGAACAAACAGTGTGTACTGCTGGGACTTTTTCCAACTCAAGTTGTTGTCCTTTCAATCCCAGCCGTGGAGGGCACAGCTCAGCTCCAAGTCCAGTTGCTGTTGTTAGTTGTAAGGGGCACAGCCCACCATCCCTTGGGAGTCGAACCAGAAACCTTGATGGTTGAGAGGACGCGCTGCAACCAACTGAGCCATCCGGGAGCTCAGCGGCAGCTCAGCTCAAGATGCCGTGTTCAATCTTAGTTGTGGGGGTGGAGCCCACCATCCCTTGCAGGAGTTGAGGAGTCAAACAGGCAAACCTGTGGTTGAGAGCCTGCGCTCCTACCAACTGAGCCATCTGGCCACCCGGGAGCTCAGCGGCAGCTCATTGACTTCACTCTAGTTGCAGAGGGTGCAGCTCGCTGGCCCATGTGGGAATTGAACCCGCAGCCCTGCTGCCCAGAGCTCACACTCCAACCAACTGAGCCACCCGTCCACCCATGACTTGATTTTTAAATCATTAAGAAAAGAAGGAAAAGTAAAAAAGAAAAAAAGAAAGAGGCAAAATAAGTTCCTGCATTAATCTCTCTTGTCTGTCCTCTTATTAGAACTCAGCTGCCTTCACTTCTCTGCTTATAGTAGGGCACGGAGGGAAGAAAACAAAGCCTCCAGTGGGCTCATGAATGAAGGCTCCAGGAATATTTAACAAAGCACTGCAGGTTCCTTGCTCATTGCGTCAATGATGTGCTGATCCTTTACAGTCTCTGCTGAATAGATATGTCTAGAAAGGCCCAAAGAATGGGTCAGTGCCAGAGTGACCATGAGTCTTTACTCGGTGCTCTGATGGCTGCAGCCCACCAAATGCACAAGACAGAGGCGCTGGCCTTGGAGACGGCCTCCCGGTGGACAAATTCCTTCCCTCTGCAGGGCAGGCAGCACTTACCTTTAGACACTGTCCATCACCACATCAGAATGTTCTGTTGTGTAGGTGTCAGATTGCCTCCGTCTAAGATGATAATGTGTGTGCGCCTGCTGGAGAGAGGCCATTGAGCCATCTCTTTGCATAATCAAATTTGATAAATGTATCGGTACTATAGATATTTTGCATCACAGCATGTATTGGGGCAAATGAGCATATTTTAAGAGACCCAGCTACTTTGGGTAGACCCAATTTAATAATATCGATTGACTGAATGCTGGTATCACCATTCAAAGATGGATTTTATAATTATAGTGTTGAATAATTTTATCAAATGCCTAAAAATATGCATTGAACATCCTGCCCGAACATAGTTAAGATGGTAAATATATCGTACTGTTTAACTTGCTTGTTATTGCTCTACTAACACTTGTGTATATGTATATGTGTGTGTGTGTGTATGTATACATATATATGCATATATTTATATATATTTTCCCCTACTAAATGCTGTATAGTGTTAATATGGCTCTGTGTATCTGATTGACTTCAAGCCATGGCTGCCTGATTTTTCGGTTTGATCTCAGCGTGGGTGTAGAGAGACAATGTTAATTTTACCGTACAGTGAGCAAAAAGGAGACATAGAAATTATATGTGGAGGCCTCTTAGGTGGAGTTGAAAATAAGCTGTATCTTACTTCACCTGTGTCCCCATGACTGCCTCATAAATCCCCTATTCATGATAATGAAGGAGGAATGTTCCCTGACTCCTAGTTCAGTTTTCCATTCCTTGGACTTCCATTGTCTTTTGGGATAGAATTAGGAAAATCTGACTAAACAGATACTTTCTTCCTCAAATGTTTCATAAACCCTCTGAGGTCAATGTACTTTGAACTCTTTTTACTTCCTTTGTGGGATGAAATTTAGAAGCTATTTTCTGGAGTGTTGGAGGGTATTATACCTTGAAATATTGAAAAGTAGAGTTGCCTTTGGAGGGACCTAGGGTGACACTGGACAGAGAGCCAAATCCATGGTCCGAGTTTGGACCCTAACGCCTGGTCCCCATGGATCTGATCTAGTGCCGGCCTCACGTGATACACGTGGGTAGGCAGGTGTTTAAATCTCTGCATTCAGGAAGATGTGCTCTTCAAAGTGTCCTCATAATGTCAGCAGTAACCCACCTTGGTTTGTCTGCCTTATTCATTCGTTTAACCCGTTCTCAATGAATGCTTTGGATAATGAGCCAAAGGGCCAGGAGAGCAGGAGAGAAATGTCTCACTTCCTTTTCCCCGGCATCTGGAGGGTCGTATCCTCTTCTTCCCCACTTGGGCAAATAGCACTTTACTTCATGATTAACCTAATGTTGGAAATGACCGCTCTTCTACCTTCACTAGAGGACTGTGTGTTGAGCTGGAGACAATTTCCTTAGTTAGTTTTAAACCAGTGATGGGTGAGGAATGGAGTGACTTCGAAAGGAAAGTCGATTCTGTTACATTTTCCCCCCTTTCTCTACAAATCTAACTTCTCGCCACTGACGCCTCGCATGCCCACAGATGACATTTTCTAGAACTCTTCACATTGATAAAGTCATATCACTGATATTCTATGACTCTTCAGGATATGAAATGACTGTTGAAAAACCAAAACAAAACCCTGCAATCTGGCATGTGCACAGGTCCTGCAAGGGGTCAGTGAATGGGTCCAGTCTAGTTCAATGCCAGGATGCCTTGGGATTGGAGCTAGGGAAGAAACTCCTTTTTTGCCCTTTCAAAAGTGTAAAATTTTGCATTTTCAAGTGTAAAAGGCTTGCATGTAACTTCGGGAATTTGGATAGAGTTACTTCTTCAACAGAATTGGCTTTTCAGTAAGAGAAGCTCAAATGAGGCATTCAGAATCCATCTGGAAATATCCACACAGCTAGAGCAAGTCACAGTCTCGTATCAACAAGCGTTGTCCCCACTGCTTACCCAGACCCTGGCATAGCCGCAGTGCCGTTGGCCTTTCAGGAGCCACTGGGAAGAGAGGAGGGACGGTCGTTGGTGCCTGTGTTTTCTGGTTGGTAATTCTTGGGAGTAGGAGCGAACAGTCCTGCACCTTCTGTCTACTTTTAATCATTGACATTTTGTTTTTCTTCTGTTTCAGAAGAAGCCGTTGAAGATGTTGAAGGGCCCAGTGAAGCGGCTGCCGATCCAGAGGAGGTTGCTAAAGACCAAGAGAGTGGAGGCGAGAAGGACCAGAGCAAGTGGACAGGTAGTGTGTGTGGCAGCCCGCCAGCCCCCAGGTGTCTGCCCTGAAAGAGTGAGGCTGGGGGGGTCAGGGAGCAGACACACCCTTAATCTACCCAGAAAAATGGGTGGCTCTATGCGGGTTGGAGGATTTTGGTTTTGCTTCCTTGAGTGGTCACTTCCGTTCTCCTGTTATGTTGTATTAAAGAATTTTTAGGGCCAGCCCGGTGGCTCAGGTGGTTGGAGCGCCGTCTCCCTAACGCTGAGATCATGGTTCGATTCTCACATGGGCCAGTGAGCTGCGCCCTCTACAGCTAAGATTGTGAATAACAGCTCTCCCTGGAGCTGGGCTGCCGTGAGCAACCGGAGGTTGGTGTGAGCTGCTGTGGGCTACCGTGTGCTGCCGTGAGTGGCCGGTGGCCAGCGTGAGTGGCCGGTGGCCAGTGTGAGCAGCAAGCAGCCGGCGAGAGCTGCCGTGAGCTGCTGTCAGCGGCCGACCAACGACTGGCGACCAACTGCCTCAGCCGGGGGAGCGCAAGGCTCCTAATACCAGCAGGGCCAGGGAGCTGTGTCCTACACAACTAGACTGAGAAACAACACCTTGAACCGGAGTGGGGAGGGGAGGCAAAAGAAGGGGGGAAGAAAAAGAATTTTTAAAGTTTTTTCAAATAGCCCCCAAGCCATCTTGTTTACTGAGCATCCAGGTGTCTGGCTGTGCTCAGGGCTTCTGTGTTTTTGAGGTCACGTTTCTTTAGCAGCTCTTCCGTGTTGTTTTGCTCTGGATGTGATTCTTCCTCCATTTCAGGTCCAGTCCCCTATCCCACGTGCTCCCAAGCCCAGCAGAGGGTTTTGCCATGTGGAACTTGATTGGGGTCACCTCTGAATCTCTTAAAGAGACAGCGCTGATGCATTTGGGGGCATGGGCAGGCTCTGCATATTCTGTGTGTCCTACCTGGCCCCCAGGTGAGCACCCACACCCTAAAATGCACCCAAAAGGGAGGCAGGCAGTGCAGCCAGGCAGGAGAATGTCTTACCAAAAGCAGCAGAAATTGAAGAAATCAGGAAAGGAAGTGCTATTTCTGCAAAAGCTGGCGTCCAGAGAAGAGGGACTGCCATTTTTCATGATGTTGGATTTCTGTACTGAGGGAAAGAGAAGCTAAAACTAAGAAGAAAAGCTTAGGTTTTTTTGAGGAGGAGCAAAATCATTTCTGAGAAGACTTACCAGGACAGATAAGTCTCCCAGAAACCACCACAATAATTAGAGGAAATGATATGACAAGCAACAGAAATTATTGTATTTGGTCAACCTAATTCTTACTGCCTTCCATTATTAATATTGTAATACTTAGATTTTTTTTTTTTTTTGAGAAAATATTTACCTTCTGGAATCTATACTGGTTGGGCCTTTGTTACGTTTCCAGGCACAATTGTTCTTAAATCATGTTCAGTGTTGGCCTTCACAATTTAAACAAGATACAGAATCTTGGAGAGAGGCCAGAGGAGAGTAATGAAAATGACTGAAGGTTGAGAAATACTACCTCTGAGAAGAGGCAGAAGAAATTGGGGCTGTTCAGCCCGGAAAAGAGAAAATCGAGAGGCAGCATTGCCATTTCCAAATATCGGGCGGGATGCGCAGTGTAGGCTGTGAGTCGCCGTCCGTGTGTCCTGGGAGATGACGACGGGGCGTCCCTGCAGCTGTGTGAATGGACGGCACTGGACGGGCTGTACTGTCTCCATGCTGCTTACCACCCCCTTGGGGCTGGGCTCTGTGCCGTCCAGAGGCCTGTGCTCGAGATAATGCGGAGGGATAGGGCCCAGCATGAGCACCTAGGGAGATTTGTAGGGGAGGACCAGAAAGGAGGGGATGGACATCTGTGTTCAGAGGCCCCGAGTGTGGGCGTAGGATCGTCCTGTGTTGCTTTGCATGGACCGAGATCCCAGTGTGTGCTGTACTGTTAAGGTGAGATCTAAACAAACTTTGCAGACAGATAGCAATTAAACATATCTTCCCGGAGAATATGAACTTGGAAAGAGGATTTCACAAATGCAGTTTGAAGACTGAGGAAGCTTCCAGACTGTCTGTCTTTTGTTTCCACAGTGTTGGTGCCTGGTTTCTGATCCTGGCTCTGCCATTTACTAGCTGTGTGACCTGGGTCAGGGTACCTTCCCCTTTCTGTGCCTGTTTCCTTACATGAGATGAGGATTAAAAATAGTACTTACTTCCATGGGATAGTTGTGCAGAGTATGTGAATATGGGAATGAATCTTAGAACAGTGCCAGCATATAGTAAGCTCTGATAGGAAGAGTTGTTGTCGTTGTTTTTGATAGCTAAGTTAAATAAGATTAGGAAAACTAGTAGTTGTTCCCCTTTGGGTCCTCCCATATAAATGCAAAAGTTGCTAGGTAGCTTGTGGCTTCTGGTAATTTTGAGACGCTGAGGAGGGACAACATATAAGGATTTAGTGGGATCCGGCAAATGATATTTGGTGCAAATGTTTCCTGCATTCTGTATGCTGAGGACGCTAAGAAAACAACAAAAAGTAGCTGTCATCTGCAAAACTCCTACTATGTGCCAGACCCTTTGCCAGGCACTTTGTATGTGTTTCTCTAGTCCGTACCCAAGTTATGGGCAAGCTTTATTGAGGGTGGTTCAATTAAATCACATTCAGAGTTTTTATAATTCAGTGGGAATGTGTCTCCACGGTGCTCGGTGCTCATGGACATGCTAGGTGATCGGGAACCTACTAGGAGACTTAGAATGAGCACCATAAAAACAAATGTCTTTAATAAGCCTCCTCTTTCTCATTCATTCATTCAAACAACAGGCCATACTTAATCTCCGAAAGACAAAGCCAGGACAGAGAATGAAGGAGTAACTCAGAGGTGCACCCTGCCAGTTGTGCTGTAGTAAAGAGAGAAGGGAAAATTCTTCCCCGACTCCTGTAAATGATCCTCTCTTGACCCGAAGCAGAATTTTGTCTATATTGTCTGAGTGTATAATGACAGGCTTTATTAAGGAACTCGGTCGATTTGATCTTGGAATCGATGTCGGTGCCAGCAACCTCTTCTGAACTTTCCTTGGGATCTTCAGTATTTTATAAAAAGTGCCCGCGTTTGTTCCATTTACTCCCTAAATTGCAGTGTTCCTATCGGATGCAATGTGATGGGGAGTGCTCCATCCTGGCAAGGAAATAATAGGGATTTCACAGTTTGCGCTGTTGATTAGTGACTGCTCATGATGCAGATGAATAATATTTCAAATGGGCCTGGATACCTGGCATTTTCTCAGCTCTCGATAAAGTAACCAGTTTGTGCAGGAATGGAGAATCTTTACTAAAAAGTTTTAGTTATTTCACATTGGGATGGGACTCCCAGTTTCCTTTTTGGTGTCTGTTGGTAACCCTGTTTAGGCTTATTTTATTTAGATGGCAGGCCTTTTACCTGAGTGACAGCAAGACAAGCAAGATAGTGATTTGAATTATGGCAGCACCAGTCTCACGTGCAGTGCCCAGGTCCCGCCCCGTGTGCAGGGCACTGGACAGAGTTCCACCGGTCACAGGTTCAGTGAGGTGACAGGTCTCACCTTCAGGGAATGGAACACTCTAGTGGTGATGTGAGGACCACCTAGTGCTGTCCCTTGGAACTTTCTGTGCTATCGAAATGTTCTGCGAGTATGGTGTACAATACAGTAACCACTAGCTAGATATGGCTCTTGAGTGCTTGAAGTGTGGTTAGTACCACGTTTATGTTTAAATTTAAATTTAAACAGCTGCACATGGCTAGTGGCCGCCATACTGGACAGTGCAGCTATAGATACTCAGAACTAACCCTGAGAGAATGCAGTGCAAGTATAACTTTCCAGTTATTATTAAGGCTACATTAAGCTCTCACTCTGCCAGGCACCATTCTAGTGCATCACACCTGTCCTTGCCAGCAGCCATGCCAGGAATGGCTCACAGGTACATGGGTGTGCTGATCCCCACAGCCCTTGGGTTGGCCAGGGAGGGCCAGGGACTGCTGCAGCAGGGTCAGTTGCCACTTCATCTATTTTACCAATTTGCCATCATTTTCTGCGTGTGCTATAAGGTGAAAAAGAGGTGGGAAGCATTACTTTTTATATGTTACATACATTATTTCATTTGATTCTCACCCCACACTCCATGAAACAGATACTGTACGTAGCTACCCTCCTCTCCCTGCCATTTTGCAGATAAGTAGACTGAGTCCTGCGGCGAAAGCAAGTTGCCAGAAGGCATGCAGGTAGGCTCAGACTTGCTTGCTGGCTCTCCCACTCACTAACTTAGGGCAGAGCCCAAGCTCCTACCAGTATGCTCTCCAAGAATGGCATTTTTCAGGCTAATCATTTCATCTAGTTTTCATGTCCCTTCTAAGTATGAGGAGTAGCCCCTCCTAAAGCTGTGCAGTGGCAACAGTGACATGACAGCCACGTGTATGTTCAAGATGAGTGTGCCTTGTGGTAAGTCAGCGTTATGCTCAGTCTGAAAGCAGGATGGTGAAGTGGCAAGAACTCTCTCGATTTGGAGTCATGCAGCCCACCCGTTAGCGAATGACTTTGGTCAGGGCACTTAGCCTCCTGGAGCTTCGGTTGTCTCATCTATAAAACGTGGACCAGTGACACCCGCCAGCCAGCCCCAGCCTGGGTCCCATGATGGCGAATGGTGGCACGTGTACCAGCCCTTGGTCACATCTGCTCGGGGCAAGTAGAAAGCTCTCTCATGGACCAATGGAGGGTGCAGGAAGGTTCTGTGAAGCAAAGCCTCGTCCCTAATGCACCGCCATTCTCACCATCCAACTATGTGGTTTTCTGTTTTGAAACGTGAAAATGGTCCCTTGTTCTCTTTTAGCAGTGTGGATTCGAACGAGTGTGTTCTAGATTGAAGAGCCCCCAGTGTCAGCAACTGAACAATAATTAATGCTGTGATTGTCCAATCAATCATTAATTGCTATAAATTAAGTGATATACAATTAATGGGATGCTTTATCACCAATAATTAGGGGAAAAAATTGAACTCTTGGCAAAGAATCATAGCAAGATGGTTATTTAAATCCTGTAGCCGCCATGGTTTCCAGCCACAGAGCATTAAGTGGGGTCTAGTTAAGCTAATTTGAGACAAGATGACCAGGGGGTGTTGGTGCTTTAAAAAACAAAACAAAACAGAAGGTGGATGGTGGGGGTGGGATAGCCCAACTTAAACAAACCCCATGATAATGCTTCAGAAACCCCTCAGTAATGTCCATGTTTATAGATTTGTAAAATTTTGAGTTGGAACTATAGTTTGAGTGTTGTTTTTCTAGGGGAATGGCCTGAAGGGATTTTATTTTAATAATTTTTTTAAATCCATGATGCTCACCTAGCACAGAGCAATTAGTGCAGTGGAGCGTCCCTGATTTGAATCTGCGGAAGATTGCTATTAAAGGAGGTATTAATGGGCTGGCACGGGCTGGGCGACTGTGAGGGAAAGTGTGTTTATGGAATACGGTGCTGGCAGGCATGATTTCAATCGGATTTGACATGTTTAACATAAATGTATAGTGTGCCTTTCTCACTGTGTATGAATAATTCCCACAGACCCACTGCCTTTCTAATTACTGAGGTTGAAAAAGAGCAGGTCAGGCACATCCTGGTGGAAATCTATTACCAGCCCTCCCCCTATTCTCCCTGTTGTTTACAGCTTTGTATAAATAGAGATGCCATTGTATGGGGAACTTAGTGCCCGAAATGCAATCTGTGACAGAGACAGAGAATGGAAGGGGACTACAAAAACCCTTTCTTACAAATGGAGTCCATAAAGACAAAAAACAGTATGTGCTGAGAGGAAGTGTTGTGTGTTAGGAAAAGCATTGGGCTACTCGGTGTCAGAAGACCAGGGCTCGAGACCTCACTGCCATTAAGATTAGCAGCTTGACCTTAGGTCTCTGGACCTCAGTCTCCAGATCTTTAAAATGGCAGGTTGGTCTAAGTGGTTTCTTGCGGTTCCCGGAACACCTTAAAAATAGAATTAGAGGAGGGACAGTTATACGGTAGTGTAGAATCTTGGAGAGTATGAGTTTCTAAAGTCAGAATGCTGGTAACTGAAGGATTTCCCTTAGTTATGGCTAGTAGAGATAGGTGGGTCAGAAGCCTGGGCAGAGTTTCAGTTGGCCCCTGGGGCTCTTTCCATGAAGGTAGGATAGTACCAAGCCCGCCTTTCTTGGTGGGGCATCAGAGCACCCCGTTCTCTTGCCTACTGTGTTTCCCCCAAAATAAGACCTAGCCGGACCATCAGCTCTAATGCGTCTTTTGGAGCAAAAATTAGTATAAGACCCGGTGTTATATTACAGTAAAATAAGACCAGGTCTTATATTAATTTTTGCTCCAAAACACGCGTTAGAGCTGATGGTCCGGCTAGGTCTTATTTTCGGGGAAACATGGTAGTCCTGGGTCACTGGGAACCATCACACTGTTGTCAGAGCTCAGTGTGATGCAGACATCCATGGAGAAATCCTTGGAGACTCATGGTGGGTGCCTTTGAGTGGCTGCCCATGTCCCAGCCCCGTCATTGGCTGGAAGCCAGGCCATTCACCACCACCACGCCTCTGCAAAAATCATTTTGGCCGAATTCTATGTCCTTCTGGCACTTCGTTCCATTTTCCACCTCACCCAAAAGTAAATTTGCTTTTGCAGTAGGGTGCATGTGAGGGAATGCTGGGAGCCCGGCTTGCATGGCCCCTTTGTGGTTCCTGTTCTTGCCAACGGAAACTGTTTTTGGTTTTACATTTTTGCACACAGATGGGAATTGTGCAGCTATGTCAGCTTTTCCAGAGTCCACTTGTACCCCTCCCCCACCTCCACTTCCCACCTTTTTTTTTTCTTTTGTCCAGGCCACTTTCAGTATAACTTGGCTGCTTAAAGTCACTGCAGGCAGAATTCTGTCTCACAATTGAAAACAAACCATTTGAACTATTTTTATGTTGGGAAGCAAAAATAGATATAGGGTGTGGTACGTATCTGCACTCGCCTGAATTCCAGTAATTCAGAGGCTTTGGCTTTGAGAATTTATATGGTAAGTCATAAGAAAGATAGGGACCACATCAACTGAGCAAACACTTTTTGAGCATATGTCTAAGGCAGATACAGGATATGCAAAAAAGTCAGGAACGCACTTGTTAGGAGGGGCCTAGTATGTCATTACCTAACTACCTCGCAGCGTCATGAGAATTATCATCAAGGTGTATAGATAAAGGACCATGAAAATATAGGTTAAGGAGCAAATCATTTTTCATCACTATAGAAAAATACCTTGTAAATTTACATATTGTTCTTGGAAAGGGGTCATGTTCATCTTTCTGGCTTTTTCGTGTTTTAGGTTTTGTACTGATGCGGGGAAGTACCTCTGTTATTAAAATCATGGTCATGATTTTCTTAAAAATGCCATGGTACCTTTCTCATGGAATATCAGAGCACTTTTGTTAGCCACTCACATTCTTCCTGGGTCCAACTTTATCTCTGTTGTAACGGCCAGAGAACTAGGACTCATCAATGGGAACTCCTGGGTGTCGGATTTGTGATGAAACCCTAATTTGCCTTCTGGGTCAAGGATATGTTCCCCAGATTATAGAGCTAAAGAGTATATAACATGGTAATTTTCTCTTATTATAAGAAGATCGGAGAAAAGTTGAAAATCTTGTTTCTCTAGCTGTCAAACAGAATTCTCAGCTCTTTATGGTCAGGACTATGTCGCATTCATTCATTAATTCATTCATTTTTGTTTTTTAACAAGACTTTTCTTTTGGAGCAGTTTTAGGTTTACAACAAAATTTAGAGGGAGGTAGAGATTGCCCATTATCTTTGGCCACAACACATGCATAGCTTCCCCCATTATCAACATCACTCACCAGAATGGTAGTTGTTGTTTTTGTTTGTTTGTTTTTAACCAATGATGAAATTACATTGGCAGATCATAATCACCTACATTCCATAGTTTACCTTAGAGTTCACTCGTGGTGGTGTACATTCTGTGGGTTTGGACAAATGTGTAATGACATGTATCCATCATTATAGTATCGTACAGTGTTTTCACTGCCCTAAAATCCTCTGTGCTCTGCCTGTTCATCTCTGCCCATCCCCTCATTCATCCATTTTTGTAATCTCCAGCACCTAGCAAGTGCTTAATACTGTTAGAATGGTCATCCACAATCTGTTGGTAAAATAAACACTTTCGAGTCCACGTTATTCTACGTTCTGCTTTTTAGACCTCAAGCCCGTGGGTTAGTAAGACGGTTCCATGTTGATCTATGGAGAAGGCAAATCAAGGTTGTCTGTGCTTATCTTTAAAACCAGGCCTCTCCCTGCACGCTGTGGTTCTATGGCCACACGTTGACCCATATTATTTCCCAGAGATACTTCCAAAAATGAAACCATAGCAACAAATGTTAGAGCTCTCATCCTGCGCTGGACTCTGTGGTAGATTTAATACGCCTGATCTTTTTTGCTAGCCTCACAGAAACCCTGTGAGCAGAGACTGTTCTCCCATTGATAGACGAGGAAACTGAAAGCTCGGTGTGGTCGAGTAAAATGCCTGAGGTCACGCAGCCGGGATCTGGATCAGGTTGTGGCAGCACTGCAAACCACTGTGCTTTGTGACTCAGCCAGGAGACTGTGCTTTTGTACAGAGAACGTGGCCACAGGAGAACAACACGTGAAACCATCAGTCCTTGAGGTGTCCCCAAAGGTGCATGAGAGCACGTCCCACCCTGTCACACAGAGCATTTGTCCTAGGCCCAGGGAGGGCTTTGAGCAACCTGAGTGTGGGGGCTCCGTGGACACTGAGAAACGCGGACATGAATGTGGCTCAGTGAGGGGTTTCCCTGTCTCTGGACAGTACAAAATTCCAAGAGGAAACATTTCTGGTCTTGGTTCCTTTAAACGTACAGGAGAAAGTGGAGAATCACTCCCATTTTCCAGCCTTACAGGGACCTGAGTGAGATCTTTTTTTACCCAAATACCGATTCTCACACACCCCTGTCAAACCTGGACAAGCACAAAGAAGTCCATGGGGGAGCGTGAGGAAAGTTGATTTGCTAAAGGTACTGAAAAGTTAAGCCCAGGGCTCTTTGTGTCTTGTCACCATGCTGGACCTAGATTTTACGTATGTGTTTATTTTCATAAGTTCAGTTTCACTGTATAAATTTGGGAAGATAGGCTTGGAAGGAAGAAAAAACTGGAAGAGCATTGTTATATTCCAATCTCTGGGAGTCTGTGCTGTGTTAGGGCTCAGAGACCCTAACTACCCTAATTAATGTTTGATTCCGTGGGTACTAGATGAGCTTCTGTTAATTAACTTCGGCCTGGTCCCAGAATGACCCACATGTTCCCTTGTGTTGACCTACATCTTGTACCTCTAGACTTTTTCTTCTGTCAGTTCAAGTGTCTCTAAGGTCCTGCCCGTTCTGGTTTTCTCCAAGTTCATGGTCATCTTAATCCTGTAATTAAGCCAGAGGACAGAGTGATAATGCAGACCCTGGTGTAGTCCCCGACCATGGCCACCATCCTCACAGAACACTGTGATCACAGCTGCAGATGGTGTCTGCACAGTGCAGGAGGCTCTCTGTGCGGGGGGAGGACAGGACATTTTGGGGGAACTGATGAGACCCAAGGCAGTCCAGCTGACTTCATACCTCAAAGGGATATCAAGTCCCTTTGGTCCCCAGCTCCTGGCACAAGCTGGGCTCATGATGGCAGCCCAATGTCTAGAATTTATTGAATAGACCGTCAGCCAATGTTGGTCTAAAAGAGGAGGTGGCTGTTGGCTGTTTTGATAGGTGGTTCATTCACAAACCTGACCCAGAGGGAGCAAGGTATCTTGAAATTGAATTGTGGGATGACCCTTTGGTAGCTCAAATCAGTGTGGGTAAGCAGCCTTTTGCCTATTTCAACAAGGAATTAGTGCAACGATTGATGCCTCTGGTGTAGGGCTTAGCACTGTTTTCTCCTCAAAGATGCAGAGCAGGCAACTGGAGCCACCACTCAGCATGGGCCCGCCACTCCACCTTGAGGCTGCATCCTGGGAAAGCAGAGGCCGCACAGCGTGGTGTGATCCCCTGTTCCCAGACTGTGGCCTTGTGCACACAGGGGCTGGTGTGCATCTCGGCATCCTTCCTAGGGCTGAAGCGAAGGGGGCCCTGGGCAGGTGTGGTCTGCAGGTGCCAAGGCCTGGGAAGCCAGCACTGAAAAGATGCTTCTCCTTCTGCAAAGCGGAAAGCACCCAGTGGTATTTGTCCTCTTTTCGCAGAGGTTCTCTAGGACATGTGGAAAGATCAGGATTTCCATAAGCAAGGCAGTTTGTCATTATTCTGGATTGCCCTGCTGGTAGAACACATGGCGGTTATTCCTTCTGGATTTCTTTGAAAATGCAGCTGTGTCCTGCTAAGGGACAGCCATGTTTAATCTTTGGTCTGAGGGGAAAAACTTGTAGTTTTGGGACCAGGCCGCCGGGCTTTTCTCCCTGAGTGTAGATCCTGTAGATCCTGTTGGCAAGAATCATTCAAAAGGGGACTGGAAGATCCACCCGCACTGGCTGGGCCCCTCATTTAATTCTAGCCCAACCACAAAGTGCTAAGGTTCCTACCAGTTACAGAAAGCTTTGGCTCTGACAGTGCTTCTCAAAGTGTGGTTCTTGGACCATCAGCCTCACCTGGGAACTCACTAGAAATGCAAATTCTCTTAATCAGACCTATTCTCCGGAGTGGGTCCGATGATCTGTTTTAACAAACCCTCCGGGGGATTTCTGACCACACTCCAGTTTGAGTGAGGTCATCTCAGGGCTGTGACCTCTCAGTGACACGCATGAAGTGTGGAGACCTAGTTCTCCTTTAACTGGATGGCAAGCCCTGAGCCCCTGCTGGGTGAGAAGAGGTACAGAGCTCTCCTACAAGACTGGAAAAGCACCTAGAAGATGCACAGGTCCTGAGTCTTGGCAGACGTAATGCTGGATAGTAGGACGGAGCAGGAGAGAGGTTTGGCGAGAGAAATAAGGTCACCATGAAGGGTGATCAAAGGCCTAGACATCTTTATCTAAACGCTGCTGATAAAGTCACACCTGAGCGAAGGGGACACGGCACCTTTCTGCATTACTCTTGCAACTTCCTGCGAATCTATAATTACTTCCAAATAAAAAGCAAAAAACAAGTAATAACACCCAAGAGCTTCTGAAGTTTTGAAATGCTGGCCTGTCGAGTCACATTTGAATTGGAGGAAAAAAACAATCAGCCAGTCCCGGAGGACCAATGGCCGTCCTCTGTAGCATAACTCCATTTTCTTTGAAATCCTTTCTGGAAACAGAGAGACGTGTCTGATAAGTTGATGAGACCTGTATGTTGTGCTCTGTCTGTCTAGGCATATTCTTCTACTTTCTGAGTAGGTGGTTGTAGTTCTTTAGAATGCTTTCTGGAGACATACAGGAGCAGCTTAGCTTGCGGGTACTGAGAATGGGACTCTGTTTTGAATAGAAGGTTCTTTACCTGACTGTCTGGACTTTGAGGCAGATTCCACACCTTGCTGGGAAGGGAGAAGCCCTGGCTTCGTGTTAGCCAGGGCGTGAAGACCACCCCGGCTGGGTGTACCCTGCACACCTCCGCTTCACACAAGTTCCTGGACTCCTCCTTGAAACATCTTCAAGTACTTGGTTGGAGGCAGAAGGAGACCCTGCTTGTTTACAGACCAAGTTGGCAGCAGAGCAGACCCTTTAAAGCAGGGGTGTCCAAACTTTTTTCAACGGTTTTCACCAAGGGCCATATGCAGTAAAATACACAAACAGCCGGGCCACTCTCTCAAGGTGAAGTACGTATTGCCTCACCTGGTTTATTTAAGTAAACTAAATATATTTTTGGAATTTGCTGCAGGCCAATTAACAATGGATTGCGAGCCGCAGTTGGCCCACAGGCCGCAGTTTGGACACCCCTGCTTTAAAGGAACTGCTGTTCTCTGTATTAGGGGAGAAAGAGAATTTAGCCAGATTTCTGGCCACTTATCAAATTCAGTAGCTCCACAGGAGACGCACATATGAAATCCTAGCCTCTGCTCTGGGGAGGGAATAACAAGCAAATGCCAACGGCAGCTCCACTTTCAACGACCGCATGGAGATCACAAAGTCCAGAAGCACAGGCTACCCTCTGAAAACGATGCATTTTGCTGTCCAGAAGGAGGACGAGGAAGGGTGAGAAGCTGAGGGAGAAGGGCCATAGAAAGAGCACATTGCCCCTTTCGTTTCTTGATTGTTAGGAGCTGAAGGACCATTTTCAGATCTAGTGAAGCTTCTGTGTCTAGGGTGCTGGGTATAGTTATCCCAACTCTAACACTGAGTATGGAGTTGTGTGAATTTTTTTCTCCTTAGTCAATGGCGATAGATAAAAGATTGCTGTAAATTTCTGGGGCAGGTGGCAAGCTGGTTTACGGAACACAAGGCTTACGGAAAGTAGCATGAATTAATAATCATTTAATTGGCTCCTCCATTATGTTGCTGGTTTGGGAGATGGAAGTTTAGATGGAGGGGCTGTCAGTGGTACTTTAGCTAAGAGTCTGATGGTTGAGAAGTGGGGGTGGAGGCTGCCTTTGGCCTCCCCACAAGAATTGTGTCAGGCAGCATCCCAGACCCTCAGTGGGCTCACCCCGGGGCCCCCAAAAGGAAGAGGGTCAGCACTTTGGTGAGCACTATATCCACGTGCTACTCTACCATGAAGAGGAAATGCAGCGGAGACTTCCCAGCAACGTGGACAGCTCAGCTCATGCCCAGGACCTCCTCACAGGAGACCTTGTGTGTGTTGAGTGAGGAGACGACGAATTTCGCTCATGAAACAGAAAGGATTTCTACCAATACTTTTGGTTTTGGAGGACAGCCAATGTCTCGGCTAATGATTAGAGAAAGCCCAAAACTGGGTACCTTAAGATTCCATTTCTTCTTCATTTCCAAATTTTCCTCAGGTTTCTTTTTTCTTGAGGCAGCAATCCCGTGTCTTACCTGGCTTCACAATTGTCCAGACTGTGTCACTAGATGAGAAAGGAGGCCTGTGTTGGCATTAGGTCCACTGGCATGCTATGGCATTGCCAGTACAACTCCCAAGTTTTCAGTGCCTTGGATGTTAATGGGTTAGTGAGAATTGGAATTGGGCGAGAATTCATTCTAGGAAGAGTGGTTTTATCCGGTGAAGTTACATGGGGCTGTGTTTCTACCATACTTGGCCACTTTAGAAGACCCCTAAATTATACTATTCTTTAAAGTAAGTCACTTCCTACCTGAAGTTGTACTGGTCTTGTTTTAATTATTCTGTGTGCTTAGAGAATAATAAAACCATGTCTTGAAAATTGCAAATAAAACCTGCATGAATTCAGATTGGCTCTCTTCTCTTTCCTATTCCCTCTAATGAGTATGTCAAGAGGGGTAACTTTTTAAATAAATATTTTTAGAGGTTAAACACTCCCCAAATATGCTAAAAACAAAGGATATCTGGAATTTGATGTGTGCATGCGTAAGTGATTTTCCCCCCTAAAGAAGCCATGCATTGATTACTATGTTTCCCTTTGCAATGAAATTCTTTTGCCTAGAATGTAGAGGAATCTGGAAGACCCATGGAGTCATGAGTCAGGTCTGCTTCTCTGTATGTCTTTGTCAGCTGCAGTGGCCAGCCCCTCACAGCTGAAGGGGATATGGTGGCTTTCAGCCCAGAAAGCCAAGTTTGAGTTTTTTGTGCTCCATAGCAGGGATAAGCCCGTCCTTTCTGTGCCTCTTCAGTGAGTTGGACAGGACAACCGTAACTCCTGACAAGGCGAGTAAATGTTTCTTCACTCCTTATAAAGTTTGCATGGCAAGGAATCCACAGGTCACATCCTATCCGGTTTCGGTAAGGGTTTGACCCAGCATTCCGTTGTCACAATATCCCATTCGCCCAGCTTTACAGAGGATGTAATCTATAGTTCATCATTCAACATGATTCCTTGCCACATTTTTATCCTCTTTGAAGTGCCAGGATCCCAGCGTGTTGTCTGTGGAAGATTCATTGGGATTTAACACATATTTTCATAGGACATTGCGGCCAAAATGAGGAAGAAATGCTTCAACCAGCAAAGTAAAAAATACCACCTGATGTTTTGCACAGTATGGATCTAAATATCAACCTTTTCGTGGACAGTTCAATTTAAATGTTGAACTATTTAATTATAATATTAAAAATAATAGAACTACATGACAAACTTAGAAAATGGGGAAATGGTCTATGATGCCATCAGCTACATACAACAATCATTTTCTTCTAGTCTTTCTTTTAAATATATATATAGCTGTTCTATGGTATGATGCACATTTTATCTTATTTTTTTCCGATTAACCTTCTTAAGGACTTTACCATATAGTTTCATAGCTGTCATTGTTAATGTAGTCTAATACCCAACAGAGTGGCTGTAGCATTATTTACTTAACCAGGCCCTGTTGTACGAGACCTACATTGTTTCTAGTTCATTTTCTCGTTATTGTGAAAACCACCATGGGTAGTCATCCTTCAAGTTGTTTGCATTTTTGTTGTCAGTATAAACGAAAGGTTCCAGGTACTGTTTAAACTATGTCTTGCCTCAGGAGTGCATCTATTTCCATTTCACTAACGTGATGTCGTAGGGTCCTTAAAGTGATCAGTAATTGATTTTTTTTAATGTTTTCTAGACTGTGACCTCTCTGCCAGAATTGAAGTCAAAGTTTAGAAAAGTCTTCAAAGCAGAAAACCACTGCTTTTTCTCTCTTGGTGTTTGTACAGCCTCATTTACTTATGTCTACAATGTGTGCTAGTGATGGAATTCAAGTAGGAATTGATTTTGAGACTTGGGCCCTTCTGAAGTTGTTCAGAGAGAAGAAGCTTGAGGAAACCTGAGACTGAGGCCTAGATTCAACCTGCATCCAGCATGCTAATGGAGAACTCACACAACTGTGTGCCTGGCTAGAGAAACTGTAGAAAGACTTAGGTATCGTGGCTTGATGGGGATTGACGTCTTAATGTCTGAGGTCAAGCTAGGAGGGGGCCTGTCAGCCTAGTTAAGAGAAGGAGCTGGTAAACTGCAGGTGACTAATGTCCACTTCTAGATAGATCCAATCTAATAAAAATGCATGTTGTCCTGGGTGGGCAGGAGATGAACCCCAGAATTTTTTATACCCGTGGATGTAGTATTTCATGTTATGTAGCAGGGCTGTTGTGTTACTGGGGAGAAAGAGAAATGAGGGAGTGATTTTATTTTTTTAAAAAAAACACTTTATAAGGACTCCTTAGCTCGAGCTCACAAAGGAAGCTTTAGAATTCCAGAGCAGTTTTGAGTTTCAAAAAAAGAAAAAAAAGTAATAAAAGTTCCCCTCTCCATGCCGGGGGGAAGAATAGTGGATTCTGAAACCAGAATTCTCACCTCTGCAACCTCATCACAATTCATCTTGTGTTCAGCATTGAAGGAAGAGGATGGACTCTTTGGTCCTGTGAGGAAGCTAATGCCGCGCCGGGTTACACTGTGTGCTTTTCAGCTCCGAGTGAGTGAGATGAGTTGGGTGGTGGCAGCCTCGGTGCCCATTCATTCACACTGTCGAGCAAGTGCATGACTGACAATCATTCTAAAGGGGGGCCGCAGGCAGGTTTACAAGGTTAGTGTCATGGTCCTGTAAAAGCAAGTGTTGTTTCAGGTCAGGCGGACTAACAAAAAGATAGGGGTGGGTGTCCGGAATAGAATCTGTGTCTTGGTTTGCCTCTCACGGGAGGAGGAGCAAAGATCACACTTTCCTCGCTATAGCCCTGAGCCTGGCCCAGTGCCTGCAGGTTGGAGGTGGAAATAGGAAAGGAGAAGGGATGGCTGTGAGAAACAAGTATCCAAAGTACCAGCTAATGAATGCCGCTACCCACCCCATCTTTAGAATGCGTTTGAAGAACTAACACATAGAAGATAACCAGTTAGCAAAAATGAAAAACTGATGGAGAATAAGGAACCTGCGGGGGACAGGGGAAACTTAAGTCCCTGAAACCTTAGTTAACGACTCCTTTCATGGGAGTGTTCAGGCAGGCCGCCATCACACCGTGAGGTCGAACCCCTGGGACACAAGGCTCCACAGGATCAGGTCTGCGGGCGGCCAGGAGATGGGAAGTGGGCCATGGGGGAACCGGTCTAGAACGTTACAGCACCTAGTTAATCGGCAGCCAGTCCATCACATTAAATATCCAGCCGTCATGTATTACCTTTCAAGTGAAAATGAATAACTCCCATTAAGAGCAAAATGGGTTTGAAGTCGATTCGAGACAGATTAAAGTACTGTTATGAATGTATGTGTTGGGAGGAGGAGAGGTCTGTGTGTAATATGCTTGTCCTTGTACTTTTTAAATAATAGATGTCCTACAAACTTATGTAGACCAGGTTACCAAGATACTGGGGTTAAAGGTCACGAGATGTGCATTCAGGGAAGAGCATCGACTTCCTGGAACATTTCCTGCGTTTGGCAATTTTTTTTCCAAAATTATTTTGTGGCCTTATAATTTTAATGAATAAAATTGATTTCTTAAACTTGTTTATTAAAGCACACATCTATAATGACAGCATCTTAGTATTCACATCAGGACCAATTTCAAAGCTGAGTGTAAAGTGGAAACGTGAGCCAGGTCACTAGACTGGATGAGACAGAAAGCAGTTTGGCCAAAGAGTAAAAATTAAGCTTTCTAAACCAGTGACCTTAATGCTAAGTCAAATTATTTTTCAGTGAGGGCAGTGGGTATAAATTTTCTCTCTACCATCTTCAGGATTTTTTTATTTCTTACCACTTTTAGCGAAATTCTAAAAAAATGGAGTCCCACATCCAAAACAAGTGAGAGAGCCAATCCTAAATACTGAGCAGGTTTGGGAATGACTGAATCCAACCATGTTGGGAGTTTTTTATGCTGGAGGAGGCCTGCTCTGTCCTGGTTAAACCCTGAGCCTGGCTGCTTTCTCATCCAAATCTTCCAGCTCCCTTTGCACGCTTCAGAGAACTTCCACCAACTTCCGTATCCACTGTTTGCTACTGTAGTCATGTGACTCCTCATTAATTAGTGTTTTGGGTTTTTTTGGTGAAGTGGGATGCAAAGGGCATGGTTTGGGCAAACAGATAGGAAACATTCCCGCATATCATTCACTCTGAGTAAACTTTTGTGTCTGGAGCTTTGAAAGGTTATAAGTTAGATTCATGCCCTGCCTCGTTCTACTCTTCAATTCCCAAACTCTTCCCCAAAAGCAAGTTGCTAAACTCAAAGTCATTTGTATGCAGGTATCTGTGTGAACCTTTCTCAGGTCACATTTATCACGTCTTCTGCAATGTACTGTGCTGTGATTCCAAGAGCTGGACAGTAAAGTTGGGGCACACAGTTTATCACATCTATGAAAACAGAGTGTGTCTGGCAGTCAAATTGACTAGTGGTTGGTGAAGCCACTGGTGAGACTCCCTTCCGCCCCCCACCTTCAGCTCTCATGCCTCCCACAAGCCAGTGGATTGTGTCTTGATGTGGGGAGGTCAGACTAGACGGAGTTTAGCTCAATCCAGCTCAGCCTTAGAGTCCATTTCTTTACTTTTCTTTCTTAGTGTTCAGTTGTTAAAGTAGTGACAGAAAATTCATGGGGAGCTGGTGGGGGAGGGGGGAAGAAACACTTGCTTTTTTTCCAACATGCTCAATAAGTTGGTCCGGATGCTTATCCTGTTTGAATTTTGGTGTTTCAAGAAAATCCTGTGCGATAAATGACTGTTGACTGTCACCCAACACGCGCCCTGTGGGAGCCGGCCTGGTCTGGCTGCTGTACTGCATCTTCTGCTTTTTCCTCCAGCATCGTCCAGCCAAGCAGAAAAGGAGCTGACAGATTCTCCTGCAACCTCCAAACGCATCTCCTTCCCAGGTAGCTCGGAGTCGCCTCTCTCTTCGAAGAGACCAAAAACATCAGAGGAAACCAAAGCGGAGCAGGTGAGGCGGGGAGGGGCCTGCTGCTGGGGGCGGGGGAGCGTTTCAGGTATCGGTGGGGACTGAGCTCATGGGCAGACAGACGGGCGGGCTTGGGGCGGGCACTGTCGCTGGTGGGAACTGCAGATTCAGCCAGAGGGCTGGGTGTGTCCCCCACAGATGTACCAGTGTCCCTACTGCAAGTACAGCAGCGCGGACGTGAACCGGCTGCGGGTACACGCCATGACGCAGCATTCCGTGCAGCCCCTCCTGCGCTGCCCGCTGTGCCAGGACATGCTCAGCAACAAGACCCACCTGCAGCTGCACCTCACACACCTGCACAGCGTGGCGCCCGACTGCGTGGACAAGCTCATTATGACGGTAAGAGCCAGCAGCAGGGCCCGGGGGCTCTTCCTTCCCCGGGGTCAACAGCGCGGCAGTAACATGGACAGGATACCATGGTGTGGGACGACAAGGCCAGTGTAGAGCCAGTGCAGAGCGGGAAATGTCACACGTGGGCCTGGTCCTGTGACTTCTGGCCTACTGTGCCTGCCTTAGCCTTGGCACGACTGTGGCCCAAAGAGCTGGATCTGTACGATTCTCATCCCTCGTCATCCTCTCCCTGAGGAATGCAGAGGCCTAGAGCAGCTCACCTTTTATGTGAAGAGACTGTTATTCAGATTCTCAAAACCTTTACTGTGCAGGTCATGGTCTGCTCTCACATTTCATCCTCACAAGAATCGGACACATTTACATTAACAGCTGAGGAAAGAGGCTCAGAGAAGTTAACTGACTTGATGTCACTTGTGAGGCGGAGTTGAGAAGTGATCCCACATTTTGCACCTCTAGGAGTGTAGCCCTGTAACGTGGGCGTCTCTCGAGTGGACACTTTTATTCTCAGAGCAGGAAAATGGTCAGTTGGAAAACACGTATTGATTCTTGAACGAGGGCTTTGCATTTAGAACCTGACTGCATGCAGGGTGCTATACCTGCAGGTTTTGAAAGTGTGGCTTTAAGTGGCTTCTATAAACGTGGCCCAGAAGGTTCATTATAAACATTTAAATCTAATTGTAAAACTTTACAAAGTACCACAAGTAACACTAATGTCCTACTTTCTGTCTGTACTGGGGCTGCGCTGAAAGCCCTTTCCTGATCACTAGAGGAAAAACAACCAAAGAAAAATACGTCTCCAACTTATTTCAACGGTGGAATGATGAGAAGTTAATTTGATTGCCTTTTCGTGTGAAGATTCCCAGAGAGGTAGTCTGTTCAGAATTCCATGGTACAACGTGTGGGTCACAGACATAACCTCTAGGCATTTCCCATTCCCTTTGGTTATGCAAAATTAACAAATAACGTTGTGACATTTAGTCGTGAGGAACATATCCTTGATGGTGCATCAAGAGAACTGTAGCCCCCAGTGGGCAACGCAAAGGTGACCTAGCATGAGTTTCATTTCAGAGTTCTTTCAAGTATAAATTCACTTTCCATGGGTATTTTCAAATAGACTGGTGAACATTGTTGAAAGTTTCTCTGTAAGTGGAAACCTTCTTTGCATGGGTGGCTTTCTGTAGGTGTTACAGGTTTCCTTGGCATTTTTACCAGCCTTATTTGGAAATAACAAGGGGGATTTTCTGAGGCCTCATCACACTTCCCACTGATGGCCTGGATCCATGGGAGCCTAAAGGTACAGAAGGAGATGTGGGGAGAGAAGCATTTTCAATACCTAGCTACATTTTCCTTTTGCTGAGGTGATTATTTTTCCTGTTTAATGTAAATCTGGTCTAGGATGGGGGCCTCCAGTAATCTGTATGGTTTCTTTTATACATCTCTAAGGACTAGAGTATAAATTATATTTCAAATATCCATTGTTTGTCACATTTTTAGAACAACAGTAATATTTAGTGACAGCGGTAACATTTCAAGTAGTGAGTCTGGTGGTCATTGTGAATCTTCTTATTAACCAACAGTCTTTAAGGGCGGATGTTAGTGCTTTGATTGCTTGGGTACCAATCCCTGAGATATTTCGGGTGTTACTCACTCACTAGCACCTTCTCAAAGCGGTGACTCTCAACCTTCATGGAGACTGATGAAAAAGATTCAGGAGCTTTCCTAGGTTATTGTGTGTAAAGTCTGACAACCACCGTTAAGACCTCCATTGAGTAGTATGCATATGGAAAATTGTGCAGTGCCAGGGAGCACAGGGATACCCTAAAATTCACCCATGGAACCAGGCTGATAAACCTTGCCTAGAAGAATCCCTGATACCCTGATTCTGTAGGAGAAACATGCTCCCGATAGGGGCTGTTCTTGGCACCTTGTACAGAATCCCCTGTGCACCTCATTGTCGCACAGCCGGCAATGGAGATGCTTTCTAGACGTTTCTGAAAAGTGTGTAAATTGTGGGGAATGTGCTGATTATAGAAAGTCCATTTGCTAGAAACAAAGTTAATGGATTCAGAAATAAAGTTGAAGTTGTAGGAAACGTTGTTACACAAGGGTTTTAACTCTTAAAGGTGTGTGTGAGGCTGACGTTGGTACTGTCTCTGCATGAGAAGATGGAGTTATTGCCTGGCTGTCAGAATTGAATTGGTTTTCAAGTTATGAGGATGGTTTGCATTGAGCTAAATGGAGCATTTCCACCTAGATCCTTAAGTTCAGTGGAAAAGATGAGCAGCCTGGGCTCTGGGAGAATTTGTGGCCGTACCTTAAGGTGAACCCAGAATCCTGCTTGAGGACACATCTGGGTTGCTGCCCTGATGCATCAAAACAGATGCCACATCCTTCCTCTGAAAAGTTTGGTGTTAAAACAGAATTTGCATTTGTTTCACAACTAAGTGATTATAATGAACCTTGTGGTCAAAATCATGCCCCCAGGGTATTTTATGGTAATCTTATTAAAAAATTGACTATGGGGAAGTAAGTATTGGTTAGGCTTTCTGACTATAAATCTGTTTGTTCCTGGCCAACTGGGGCAGGAAAATCTGAAAACAGCATGTTGAGAAATGCCCCTCAAATCACAGCTCCGTTTTCTAAACAGTATCATTAAGGAATGGCCAACGCACATCCTCCAACAGGAG